>NC_133622.1:72287588-72587588 GCF_048593235.1 Sminthopsis crassicaudata
GGCCTGAATCACCTCATTGTAGAAAAGAGCCACGTAATTGATCTTCACATAATCTTGCTTTTGCTATGTATAATGATCTCCTGGTTCTGCTCATTTCATTCAGCATCAATTTATGTAGGTCTCTCCAGTTCTCTCTGTAATCATTCTGCTGATCATTTCTAACAGAACAATAATATTCCATAATATTCATATCCCATAACTTATTCAGCCACTCTCCAACTGATGGGCATCCACTCAGTTTCCAGGCCTTGCCACTACAAAAAGGGCTGCCACCAACATCAAATGTCTGTTCTTCAGAGCACAATGCATGAGATAGATCTGCCCTTGTGGGCTTAGGGGCCTACCACAATACCAAGCTTCAATGCTAAACTCCAACCAGGTGTGTGCAGGAATTCAGGCACAGTATCTCAGCCTTTTCCAAATTACCCCTCAAAATGGCAACCTTCCAGAAATAGGAACCACAGAAATAGGTGAAATGATGCACATTGTTGAGTGAAATCAAAATTAATAGCAGGTGATGGGCCTCCATCAAGTCAAACCTCCACAAAAAAGTATTCCTCTTTCTTTGCTAACCTGATGGAATGTGGCCATTGATTAGCTATTTTGATAAATTTAGTCCATTGTGTAGATTTAGAACAAGTTGATAAAGAAAAAAAATACAATAAAATTTTATTAAATTGAATATCAAATCAATCACTTTTAATGCAATAAAAGGAAAATCTCCCGACAAACGATAGCACATAGCATTTGCAGGGCATATTGCCTTTTTTTAAAGTCATCTTACTCTGCCTGAAAAGCTGAATTGCAAAAATTATGGTTGGCAGACTGATATCTCTTAAATCAAAATAAAACATAAAATAATCCTTGCTAGACCAACAGCAGCTGTCCAATCATAATAAACAAAATTCCTCAGTTGATTTCTTTTTCTGGTCCTGTTTTTTATTCACCTTTTATTTTTTTCTTTCAAAAAAAGTGGAAAGAGAAGAATCTGGGGGAGGAAAAGACAAGAAAGAAAGACGTTTAGGTCCCATACTATGTATGCACTGGATTATCTGAGATATACAGATAAAACTGGGTTTAAGTATGCAAATAGATCAGAGTATCAAATTCAAAATAAATAATGATAATTGTGTTTTCAAGATGGCCTTTTTATTTTCAAACTATGGCAGAACATTTCAAATACCCTATGTTACTCATAATATAATGTGGGTGGTAAGAGAGGAAAGTCATTCCCATTCAGATGCTGGGCTTGTAAAGAGCCTCAGACTTGCAGGACATGAGACATAATCTGTTTCTAGAATCCTGATAAGCTGATGATACCTAAACAGAATGCCCAGGAGGCCAAACGTGGCTTCTTTTTCCTCTTAGAAATAAATGAACATAAACTTCACTTAAAAGAATTGCCTAGAAGGAAACTTTTTAAAAATCTATTTTAATTTGCAGATATTTTTAAGGCTTCAGAACTTCCTCTTCTGACCTTTAACCTTGACATTTTTTTTTTTTAATTCCAAGTCAAAATCAGGCCACACAGACTTTTTCCCCATGGGGTTTCACAGCTACAGGGTTTGTAGCCCTGGAATAGGAACTGTGATTTCCAGAGATTAGAAATCCATTTCAACTCAGATCTGGTCCAGACCCAGCCTTTTATAGCCACAGGATTTTTTCAGTTAATTTTTGAAGGCTTCCCATCTCACCTAGTGACCTTGCTGTGCTTCGGGGCTAGCTCATACTAAACTTTCTTTCATCCCTTTTAAATCTAGCCCTGTCATCAGAAGAAGGCACAAGCCAAATTAATTGTGGAGCCTATCTATTTTCTACCCAGAGTCGATGAGTTCCTTTGGAGAAGGCCTAAGAATTAGGCACCTGATCAAATGATTTTGTTGATAAAGGACCCTTTCTTTAGAAAGAAATGAAAACTGGATAAAATATTCTTAGTGCAACCTGAGACCTAAACCTCTTGCCAAGACTCAGTTCAGGGAAAATTTTAAAACTTCTGCAAATTCTAGCTAGATTGTCAAGTGCACCTGTAGCATGCAATAACTCTAATCTCTGGATTTAAACTGTAAAAAATACCCACTGTGTTCCCAGTTCAATTTGAGAGTGTTCTTTAAAAAGTAAAAATGAGTCCTAATGATTCATTATGGAGCTTCACTTCACTCACTTAACTCCTTAAAAAGTTCTATTGATTTTTGCATGGAAAATATTTTGGGATTCCTCATCAAAACTCTTACTTTCATGTTTTGTTACGTTTATCAACTATGAACATTCCCTGTCATGGAATCACAGATTTAGCCATGGAAGGGACCTTTGAAGGCATCTACCTCCTAATTTTACAATGAAGGTTATTGAGATTTAAAGGCACTTGCCTTGGGTCATAGTATATGAAAGGGACAGAGCCAGTCATCTGAGTTCCCATCTCGGGGAAATAAGGGGACACCAAAGCTCATAGAGCACTAGGTCTGGAGTCCTACTCATTTTTCTGAGTTCAAATCCAGCCTCAGACACTTAACAACGGGTGTGATTCTGGCCTACTCATTTATCCCTGTCTGCCTCAGTTTCCTCATCTGTAAAAGGGGCTAGAGAAGGAAATGTCAAATCACTCTAGTATCCTTGCCAAGAAAACCCCAAATGGGTTATGAAGAGTCAAACATGATTGAAAAACAATTTCCAAGCCTGCACTCTTTCCACTGTCTCCCCTTTCAGAGGGATGCTGTTGAGAAAAGCAAATTTGGAAAAAAGCAACAAACATCCAAGCATATATTTAAATGGCAATTATAGAGATGCTTCTCCACACATATTCATTCATTCATAGCCTTCACATCCAGATTCAGGTGGGGTCAAGCACCATATTTATAGAATTGGAGGGCAGGGCTGTTGGTAAGTGCCATGGGTCAAGTCCAAGGGAAATAAAGCAGAGTTTCCATGTGAGGTAGCATAATCAAGGGGATAGGGCTATAATTTCAAAAAAAGGTTCCCATCTTTTTTTTTTTTTTGCTTTTCATAATACCAGTTACTACTGCAACATCCATTATACTACTTGTATGTGTGTGATGATTATGTTTTATGGAATAATCTCATCTTTCTTATTTTTAACGATGTTTCTCTCTTCTTACTCCAAACAGAACTTTTTAAGTAAGAAAGTGTGTGTGGGGGTGGAGGGGAGATAATATGTATATGACAGAGGAAAATGAAGAAGGGGGGCACAGATGGAGAAAGAAGGAGTTGCCTGGAGTCCAGTCCTCATTATTAAAACAAATAGACAATCAAACCTGGCCCATGTGGGAGCTACCTGTAGGAGTTTTCCTATCTTCTGGCATCCTAACTATGAACTCCATAAAAAGAGGCTGGGCTAGGGGATAGAGGCAAGAAACAGACCCTGAGTGATGGCTTCCTGGAAAAAGTCAAGTGATTCAAATGCATACAAAAGAGAAACATGATATTGAAGCCCCTGGGCTGGGGAGAGAGGCTTGACCCCCTGGCCCAGCTTCATGAGGGTCACAGTTTACTTGGAGATCTAAGAAATAATCCCTACAAACCAGACGTCTTTGACCCAGAAGCCAAAGGACCTGGCAGCAGAACCTGTCACTAACTTATTCTAAAATTTGGACAAAACATTTCATCTTCTAAAACTTATTTTCCCCCATGTTGAGTTCCCGAATCAAAGATCTCTCCAACTCTCACAATGATCATTCCGATGGTGGATAGATTATAGTGTTATTTACATTCATTCGATTGGAAAATATTTATTAAGCAACTGAAATGTAAGAACTCGGCAACATGAAAAGATGCAAAGATAAGGACCCTCCTCTACAAATAATAGAAATGAAGATGTTGCTAACAGTCCTTGGTAGGAGAAGATTGATTCTGAAAGAGGGGTCGTAATTCTAGGAAGCCAAAAGTCCAAGCAGTAGCCTTATCCTGAGGGATTACTTACTCTATTTAATGGTACTCTAGAGCAACCAGCTGGCAGAATGGATAGATAAGAAGGCATGAAGTCAGCAAAACTCATTTTCCTCAGCTTAAATCCAGTCTCAGACACTAGCTATGTGAATCTGGACAAGTCACTTCACCTTGTTTACCTCAGTTTCCTCATCTGTAAAATCAGCTGGAGAAGAAAATGGCAGACTATTTCACAGAGAATCTGAAATAACTCATGATCATTAATACCAATAGTGGCAGAAAACATAAAGCTTCCACCTGCCACCCTGCTCAAGCCTTTTCCCCAAACACAAACCATAATCAGGTTTATTTGTTGTATTCTAAGGTATTCTAGAAAGAACATGAATTTCAGTTTCAACTCTGCTACTGACTACCAACCTTATCATGGTCTCTGGTTGTCAGATAATGCATTAGTAGAACAAGAAAATTGGACTATATTGTTTCTAAACATAGGTCTAAGTGCTTTGTTCCTCATGCCAGGACTTCAAAATTACTCTAATCAGACTGAGAAAGCCATTCTGAATTAAGATCCCTGGTTAGTCTATTTTAATGAATATAGATAAAATATTATTTATAATTATCGTGTTATTTAAACATAAGTACCACTCCTACTCCCTCAGAGACAATTATAAATATCTCCAAATTTATGGAGCAATATTTAGGGTAACCTTCCCTGCCACCAGGTTTGTATCTCTACTTCTCAAGTTAATTTCAGCTAACAACATCCTTGACTATAGTCTCAAGACTTTCCATTCTCCATTCTATTCTTCATACAACTGCCAACTTCATTACTAAACATAGGTTACTCCTTTGCTCAATAAACTTCAGTGATTCCCAATAGGGAGCCTGGATTAAATACTAATTCCTCTTTTTGAAATTTAAAGTCCTTCTCAACTTTCTCCAAGCTTTCTAGACAGTTTGGCAGGAAAAAAAAGAATATGTGAAGGAACGTATAATAACTAAAATATATACATTTCTACCTTTTGGTTCAACCAAACTCCCCTGTGAAGAGAAAAATTAGCTAGTTTGGTTGAGCCAAAGGGTAGAAATGCATATATTTATTCCCCTTTGGCTCAACCAAACTAGTCTTCTTTATGTTCTTCATGTACTTTCCTTCATCTCCCACTTCCATGCTTTTGCAAAGGGTGCTCTCCATGTCTAGAATGTAACCTTTCTTCATCCTCTTCTAGCTGGATCCCTAGTCTTCTTAAAATTCCATTCAAAGCTCCAATGCCATGCTACTGTTATTCCTGCTTCCTCTAGCAACTATTGTCTCACTTCATCCACAAAACAATTACTTTGTATTGATCTTCTGTGTCTTTGGTATCTACATATATTGCTACATATTTTGTTTTTGTAGAATGTTAACTCCTTGAGGGCAGGATTTAGTCCATTTACATCTCTTTATCCTCAGTGCAAGCATCGTGCCCAATATATAGCAGACGCTTAAAAAAATGCTATATGTTTGATTATTGTTTTGCTTAACCTATATAGCATTTACCTCAATTCTTCTTTTACTAACTTGATGATTCAAAGCTTCAAAGCTAAACAATTTACCTGGATTTCATTAGCAATTTGCCTAACAAATGTTTTGGCCAGGATTGACCTCTCCAGAAATTTCCTACTGATTTGTTATTTAGGTTTAAAAGATCCCTTTTTTTTCTTCCAGAAAGCTTCAGAATATTCCATAGGATTGAAAACAGATTTTTATCTTCAAATATTTTTCTTTGCGATTTTACTAGAAGAGAGTCTATTGAAGCCCCCTTACCTTTGACTTTGTTAATTGTTTCTAGCTTTTTCTGTTTTCTGAGATAGGGTGATTGATCTTATGTAATTCAGATTGTGGCACCTTGTTGAGTGAAACCTGTCTTATTAGCTGCTTTTACAATCTCTATTGATAAAAATATGTTTTTACAATACTATGTCTAGGTAACTAAATTCTAAGCTTCTAAATAATAAATAATCTTTTCTTTTAATTTTTATATTTCCACATAGATACAGATAGGCACTTGACAAATGCTTATTTTTTCATTTGGAATCCAACATTTCTTCCTAGAGGCACAGTGAAAGACACAGCAGCTTTTTAAAGACTTACTTTTCTATTCTTTTGTCATCCTCTTTGCCTCAATTTCCCCATCTGAAAAATGAGAAATCTGAAAAATTAATAGTACCTACTTCCCAGGGCTGTTGTGAGGATCAAATGGAAAAATAATTATAAAGCACTTGATACAGTCCCTGGCATAAAGTATATACTGCATAAATGCTAGCTGTTATTAATATGTCATACTCTAATAAATAAAGAATAAATTATGTCAAAGCTAAAAAAAATCTGAGAGGAATAACTCCAACTTGATTCAGCAAATATTTATTCAGCTATGCAACGTGCACATAATGTACATAGTAAGTGTGATTTTTCCAAGATCATATGTAAGTGATGGATGGCAAAGGAGTTATGACATGACCCCAAAGGGTAACCAAGAAGAAGGTGGAAATATGGGTTGCATCTGATCCTCCCCATGATAACTAGTCATAGGCCTTATTTTCACAACTTTACTTCCCCTTTTCCATTAGTATTGTCAGGATGTTACCCCATTTATCCCCTCCAGTCAAGGAAACAAGCATTTCTATCATACCTAGTATGTACCAGGCATTCTGTTAAATGCATTACAAATATGATCTCATTCGATCCTCACCACAATCCTGACAGTAAGTACTATTATTATCTTGAGGAAACTTGAGGAAATTTACCCAAGATCATAAGTGACTGAAACTGCATCTGAATTTAGGTCTTCCAACTCCAGTTCTAATCACTATGCCCATAACTATGTAGATTTCCAACTTCTCCCTTGTGTTCTTGGCAATGGCTCCTCAAAAACCATAAAAACCTAAAAGCCTTGCGCCTGTCCCAGAAATTCCCCAGGCAAAATTCTGCCTATCTCCTCCTATTCTGTTCTCCTACAGTAGCAGGTAACTCTAACAGGTATACTTCAGTGGACTCTGGGCTCCCCAGTAATGGTGGGTGAATAAAAACTTCATCTCCATTCTTATTTCAGATGGGACAGTGACTTACACAGAAGGAACAGATATGAATGGGTGTGATCTCATTACATTTTCTTTCTCCCCAAACCAGGCTTCTTTCCTTTCTGAATTTCACTCTCATCTGAGGATATAATCATCCTTCCAGTATTATAAATGCCTCGCTTTCCCTTATCTCACATACTCAATCAGTTACCTACTCTCTATCTCTACCTGTATCACATGAGTCCTTTTTTTTACTCACATGGACATCACCCTATTTCAGTCTCATCATTTTTCTTCTGTACTATTGTTTTTCCCACCCATCTTCCACACAGCTGCCAAAAGGATATTCCCAAAACAATGTTCTTTCTACATCCTAGTTCCAGTCAACAAAATCTGATATCTTATTATTATTCATCTCTAAAATAAAACATTTTTGTCATGTGCTCTGTGTAATTATTAGAGTGTTCATAATTATTAGATAGAACCTGTATATAATAAGAACAAATGAAATGTACATATATTACAGGAAGTGCTCAAAAACTTTTTTTTCTTTTACTAATAGAGTTGTAAGATCAAAAAAGTTGGGCAACCAGGGTCAGGAGAAGCTAAACCATCCTTGCTCTGAGGTTGGACTGTTCTAATTGGTAAGCCCAACCATGGTTTACCCTTTTCATTATCTGGCAATGTAGCTCCTGCTCCCCCTCCCCACTTTCCATCCTTTTTCTCAGGAAATAGAAATCAAACTGACACTCTCACGGCTACTGGAAAGGATACTTCAATGGAATACTCTAAAATTTCACTCACCATTCCTGTGTGCTTGATCAATAAAAGATTTTATCTTTATTCATTCATTCAGCCAGTATGTTGATAGACCACTAATCTTCAAAGCATACAAATTATTGTTTTCACAATTATTTAAAATGTTTATTAATCTCAGTCTTATCCCCTTATAGAGCAAGGTATGATAAAAACAACACTATATTGAAACAATTAAATTCTATTCACTTTGTAGATCTCAGTTTCCTCATCTGTATGATGAAGGACCTTGACTGGATAGCCTATAGAGAACTCTCATCAGTTCTAATATTTTACAACTGTCACCTCCTTCCCCATCCTGTGCCATTTTTGTGATGGAAGAACTTTTCTGAGTTCTGAGAACTCTTTGCCTTTGACATGCACAATTCACCATCTTAAGGAGGTCCTCCAAACTAGCTTAACCTTCCTGTGTGGTCCTCAGCCTTCAAGAGTGCAAAAGTAAGCAACTCTGAAACAAAATGGTTCATACCCAAAAAAGATTTTCCTTTCTTTCTTTCCTTTTTTTTCTATTATTTTCTTTATTTTTTTGAGTGACAATTCCCTTCCATATAATGTGGTTAATGGTTTATTCTGTGTGTGTGTGCGCGTGTTGTACTTAAGTGTTCTTAGTGCCTTTGAAAATTTGTAAAAATAGGCTTGTTTTCTGTTTGCTGTCTTTCTCGAAGTCAACTAATCATATGATCTGTTGCCATGAAGGGAGCCGAAACCATGACCACAATGACAGAATGAGCAAGTAAGAAAACCACTGATTAAAGGAGCGGTCATTATTTTGCTCACACTTAAGCATTGTTCAAACATGAGTAGAAAAGGACTTAGTTTTCTATATTCACATATAGTTTATATATTTTCTTTAAACCATCTCCCTATTTCAAGCATCTCAGGTCTCTTTCTTTGAAAGAAAACCTGAGGTTGAGCAGAGAGTGAACAAAGTTTATTCCATCTGGAATTTGGGGAGATTCTATCTTGAGATTTGGAACTGAATTTGACCTTTGTGAGAAGACTCCAATTTCATTTGGGGATTCAGCTCTAATCTCTTGGGCTGACATAATTATACTGAGAAATTAAAAAGAAGAGGCTTGACACACATCTTGGATATGTTTTTAAAGACTTTTAAAATAAGCAGATTTAAGGTATTAAGTGTAAATGAGCGAAAAAAGTCAAGGTTACCTTTATTTGCCAAAGGAGGGGGTCAGGAAAATCTGAGAGGCTTATCAACAGCCACATGTGTATAAAAAAAGCAAAAAAGTAGGAATTTGGAACAAAAGATTGAGGTGGAAGGTGTCGTCTCTAGAGGTTCCAGTAACTTTTGTGGGTTTTGTTGTTTTCTTGACACTTTAACCTCTTTCATTTTTGCTGAAGACCCAAAGATTCTTGAGGGGGGAGAAGGTATTTAGGAAAACCATAGGGACCTCAGGACCACACAGCTTTTGTGAGCCTCTTTGACAGAACCCCTCCTCTCCTGCTATGGGTATTAAAGACACAAGATTTCCATAAAGGATTAAGCAAGATTTCAAAGGAATAGCTAACCCAAAATCAGATGGTTGTTTGGGTCAGAGACATTGATCAGATAAAATATATATTCAATGAGTTAGAACTCTATTGAGCTGGATGCCTTATGCTATGTTCCTTCAAAAGCTTGATTGCTGGAAGCTGAGAGTCTGGGAGCTCATAGATTTTACTCCTTATGGAAAAAAAAATCAAGTTGAAAACTTTTTCCTAATCTGATAATCTAGGTATATAAAAAGTTCACTTTTCTCACTAAATGGGTTGAGTTTAATCCATTGAACTTTAACAGTCCAACTAACATACCTCTCTCATGGAGAAAAAGTATTATTTTAAAATAGAGCTCCAGCTAACAACAGAAGTTTATAGTGGAGAGAAATTTTACAACCATATGCCCATCATCCACCATGAAAGCAAAAAAGCAATACCCTCAGAACCTATGTACCTAACAGCATCCACAAGATAATGGGGGAATTGGTTGTTGTCCTTCATGTTCCAAGAGAGCCAAAATGACATCACTCCATTAGGGTTAAAGTATATTGTGTCTGACTGTGGCTGCTTAGAGTTAACACCATGTCCAACAATCAATCCCAAAGTTCTTCAGAGCCCTTAAGAGTATCGTTACATCACTTCTTCTGACCTTCATGTGAACACTTGCTTTGTGTGAGTTCTCCATAAAGTAATCTTTTAGGCAATAAATATTTGGCAATGAAACAACATGACCAACTCATTGAAGTTACACTTTCTGCAGTAGAGTTTGAAGGCTTGGGAGTAGAGCTTAAGAAAAGACTCCAGTATCTCATATCCTATTTTCTTAGGTGATCTTCAAAATCTTCCTAAGATAATTCAAATGGGCATTCAGAAGAAACTACACACCCGATGTAATTCTTCAGATCAGGAGAAATAGAACAATAACATCATGAAAAAACATCAAAAACCTGTATGCCTTAGAAAAGTGAATTCTTCTCCTCTGGTCATGATTGCATGTGTTTAAATGGGAAAAAGTATAGCCCTGTTTTGAGAAAAATATTCTATCATTGCTGGTCTTGCCCTGTTCTTTTATTAGATGCCTTTGCTTTAAACTAATTGTATCTTCTCACTGACTAGTGAAAGTAAACACATTATTAAGAGCTAAAAAATTATGATGTTGAATAACAATATGGTTCCACAGAGCATCTGGAATCAAGGGTAGCTTGTGGGATGGATCCATATATGGGTGATGTACTTTCAAGTGATATATTGTAGGGTCTTCTGTGTAATCACATTTTAAAAATCATGTAAGTGTTGTTTAGATTTATTGAGCTCCCCACGTAGAAGAAAAAATATAAGATAATTGTGTTTCCTCCTCTGAGTTCTCCCTATTTTCTCCTCAATCGAGAGTATTGGAAAGAGCAAGTGTTACATTTGGCATCAGGAATCTTGAGTTTGAATCCATTAGATTATAAACTCTTCAAGGGCAGGGACTGTCTTTTGTTTCTTTTTTTTTAGTATTCCCAGGACTTAGCACAGTGCCTGGCACATAGTAGGAGTTTAATAGATATTTATTGAATTAATTGAATCCCAATCCTTGTGTTTCCTTTGTTAAATTGGAGAACTCACTTTCACTCCCAGAGACTCAGTTTCTTCATCTTTCAAATGAAGGGGATTAGTTCAGGTTATTTCAAAGATGCTTTCCAGTTCTCAAATCTATGCTACTATGCTTCCTTCTCATTTGTCTTGCCTATTTTTATAACTTCTCTTCCAGTAGAATGCAAGATAACTTGTTCAATTTTTCCTTGCCTTTCTAATACCTGGTACATTGCCTTGTACACAGCAGGGACTAATAAAAGCATGTTGAATTGAATTCAATTGAATTTCTCCCAACTCTTGCAATCATTGGCATATCTTTCCATTTGGGGCCTTCCCTCCCAGGATCTGAAAGTGCACATAAAGTCTTTTAGTCTGGTACATTGGCCAAGAGTCAAGAATTTTTGAATTCTGATGTTCTCTCTGTGCTCTGGTTTGCTATGTAACTTTGGGTAAGCCTTTAAATGATTCATGGTCTCAGTTTTCTCATCTATAAAATGGAGCTGATGCTACTGACCTGCCATGCTGGGATTTTAGGTTGAGTGACTAATTAAGGATTATGAAGCACTTTGAAAGTATAATATAAATGCTCATAAATAATAATGACATGTCTATGAAGCAAGGAGTTTATACAAAAGCTCTTTGGCAGACAGGGAAACTAAAGTTCAATAAAAAATGAGTCTGTTTCCCAATGCTGAAGAGGAAGTCAATTATAAATTGGAGATCTCTCTCAAGACTGGTTCTTTCCTTTTATCTCTTGAGTGGAAGCATGATGTAGCAAAGTCAAAACATGTGGCTTTGGATCTCAGATGTGCTACAACTTGTAGGACCAGCAGCAGATCACTGTAGTTCTCATTGGGCTTCATTTTTCTTATCATAGTCCAGAGGATAATAGCATTGAAAAGACATCCAATTAAACCCTCTCATTTTATAGAAGAAGAAACTGTAGCTCAGAGAGATGACTTGATTATGGTCACAAAGGTACCAGAGCTGAAATTTGAATATGGGTCCTTTAATTTCAGATTTAACATCCTAAAATTTGACATGTGTGCTGCTTTTTTTTTTTCCTCTTTAAAATAGAAAACCTCTTTAAAATAGAAATCACTCTCCCTTAACTCAAAGTGTAAGAATCTAAGGCCTGTGTCCAGAATGGTTCTTCTTCATTATCTGTTTCCTACTCCTTCCTTCCACTTGCATACATTCTTTCTCTTGGATATTTGGTATTCAAAGACAGTATTATCATTCTAGACTTTTTGGCCACAAAGCTATAGTGGTAATGTACTTATTACTGACTCTCTAAGAAACACATTCCCTATTAGATTATCTGCTCTTGCCCAATTTGGTAAATTTAAATAATTCCTATTCTTGAATTTGGGGGATGACTTTATCCAAATCCAATTAAATCAACTACCTTTGTCCCAGAAGATTTAAAAAAAATGTCCCTTGATAGGCTAATGATGCCCCTCCTCTTGAGAGGTCTTGTGACTCCCATACAATCTTAACTGCCATCTTAGCCCTTCCCAAGTATGAGTCTCCCATATTGTTGGGAGAACAGTATCCCTTTTAAAACTTCCTGTTCAAAATTTACATCTTCTGATTTTGTTCCCTTTGGGTTCTTTATTTGACTCCTCTAAACCTAGTTCATTTTCTGGGCTATAGTAAGAGACCAGTCAATCCTGGGCAGTTTTACTTAGCCCTTTTCCTTCATGGTTCTTTCTGAGTCTCTGCCCTTGCCTCAGGTCTTGACCTTCCTTTGGGAAGAGTTTTCTAGATCATAAGTTTCACAATAATCAAATATTGAGGGGTGTAACTGTGAAAAGACTCAATATTTCCACAATGTTTTGGCCTGAATGCAACTTGCTGATTGGGGAAAATTATCTGTGAAGTGCATCTTCCAGAAGGTTATATGCAAGCTCACAGTGTGATGACATCACCCCCTGAGAACCTTGATTGAGGGAAAGCTCCCAGGATGGAACGTTTGGAAATAGGGCATTGAAAATCTCATAACAGGACCAAGGGTTTGGAAAAGCAGTGACACAAATAGAGAAATGGGAGGAGGTAGCAGTGTTAAGAAATGGCAGCTACATATAAGTAATTCTGAGAGTGTAGCCCCATAATTCTGTGTCATGGAAGTATCATTTGTAATGACTTGAGAAGAAATGCAGATGACGTAGATCTGGCCTTGTTGTCACGAAGCTCCAGCTCCTCTGACAACAGTGATATAGGTTTAGATTGAAAAAGAAGTAGCTCAACTGAGGCTTCTTATAGAGTAAATCTCTAAACACTTCCATAATTGGGAGGAGGTATTAAAAAAAAAAAAAAAGTTCTCTTAGAACTTTGGTAGGTAGCAGTCATCTCTGGATAGGGACATTGAAAACCCTTATTTCCTGGTTCAATTTCTTCTTATAACCCACTATTCTTTTTTTTTTTTTTAATCATTTTTTTATTAAATGTTTTCTGTTTCAGATTCATGTGTCATCTGGCTTGGAACAGCAGAGATTTATGGGATAGGGGCTTGTGTTTAAATAAAAGCAGGAGGCATGAGCCTGTGTATGGATGGGGTGGGGAGCAGAATTACACAATGAAAAGCAAGATACCTTAATGATGTGATAGATAATGTCAAATGCTTCTTTCAGACTCCCCCTCTCTCTCCCCCAGTAATAAAGACAAGATAATCATCTGGACACTTTTTGTCTAAACTTTTTGGCTATATGAGTCCAAACTATTTTTTGTGGTTTAGTTGTTTTTCAGTCTCATCTGACCCTCTATGACCCTGTTTGGGTTTTTCTTGGCAGAGATACTGGAATAGTTTGCCATTTCCTTATCCAACTCATTTTACAGATGAGGAAACTGAGTCAAGCAGAGTGAAGTGACCTGTCCAGGGTTATATAATTAATCTGGTGCCATATTTGAGCTCAGGAAGATGAGTCTTCCAGATTTCAGACTCTATACTCTATAGTTGCCCTTCATATTATTTAGAAAAGTCAAATAAAAGAAAACATACATATGGAATAACGTGGCACTGGAGTTGTAGTTAGAGGATCTGTTTTTTATTTCCAAGCTCCATTATTACTATATCTTTTCTATCTATCTATATCTATATATCTATAAATATAGATATAGATATAAGCTTAGGTAAGTCACTTCCTCACTGTGAGCTTCAATTAGGTCATCTGTAGAATGAGTGATGAGGATATTGGATAAGATCTTAAGGAAGAAACTATTTTAAAAGGATTAATATGGATGACAGGAAACACATTTAGCAATTGGAATTTTTAAAAAATGTTTGTAAAAGATGGAAGTGAGAACATATAACAATGGATGGCATAGTTATTCAAGAAAAACATAAAGAGGAATTAAGTTCCAAATGTGATGAAATTGGTGGTAAAGGCCAAGGACAGAAATGAGTGGTTTGTTTGTTTTCAGAACTATTATAGGGGGCAAGAAGAAGATCAAAAAAGGAATGAGGTCACTTCTCAGGGGACTGAAGTGTGAAATTAAAACTAAAGATAAATAAAAAAAAACACAGAACTAGAATCCAAGAGAGTGCCTATTAGTTTAGGAAAGACTGAACAAATTACGGTTTATTAATGTAATGGAATACAACTGCAATGTAAGAAATAAAGGTAAAGATTGTTTCAGAGAGACTTGAGAAGACTCATATAAACTAATGTAGAGTTAAGTGAGCAGAACTAGAAGAAAAATCTATACTATAATATCAGTGTCATAAAAACAGTTACAAAAGACTTAAGAAACCTGATCAATTAAATGGTCAACCATGTTTCCAAAAGACTGATAAAGAGCATTGCTCACCCTGTGACAGACATATGATGGACTAATAAGCAGAATAGAAATCAATTTTTGCATGCAATCAAGGCGGGGATTGCTTTTGTATGAATATGCCTATGATGAATGGATTCCATGTTTCTTCCTTACTCCTTTCCCTCCTTCTTTCCCTCCATTTTTTTCAATAGTTGGTGCAAGGTAAGAGGAGAAAGAACAAATATTTAACAATTGGGGGAAAAGATATTTGTTTAAAAGTCCCTAAGAATCCTCAATGAACTTGTCAACAATTTCAGATAAACTATTTTCTAGACTACTGAAAGAACTGACAAATCTGTACACGCTCTCTGAAACTTCTTGAACAATGGGAGAGATGTCATAGAACTGTAAAAGAGCAGATATTTTTCAAAATTTATTTTTCAAAATTAATTATTTTTTTCAAAAAAGTAAAGAGTAGAATTTTAAGCTATAAATCTGTGAACATCACTTTAATTTCTGACAAATTGCTAAGAGATTATAAAAGAGATATAAGAATTGTAAAAAGAGATAAATTGTAAGAATTTAGAAAAATTCATCAAGAACACATCACAGCAGACTAAATGAATTTTATTTTTTGAAAATGCTAGCAAATTGTTATGTCAAGGGATATAGATATAGTGTACCTAGATTTTAGTAAAGCATTTGACAAGGTCTCTGCAAAATAGAGAGATGGGTTAGTCAATAACATATTTATTTGGATTTGGATTTAGTAATAAAGTAGTCATTGAAAATGTTATTCTTGACTTGGGGAAAGATCTCCAGTGGAATGTCCTAAGGATCTATCTTGAGTCTGTTTAACATTTTTTGTCAGTGCTTATTGAATTTTCAAAGAACAGAGCTGGGAAATAGAGGTAACAAATTGGATGAAAATTCTCTAAAACTACAAATTATAAATGTCCAACAATGTCTTAATCTATATAAGTGAAGAGGTTTTTCATATCAAGAATTCCCTTTGGAACTATGCTCAAAAAATTATCAAACTGTGCATACCCTTTGATACTGGGTCTGTATCCCAAAGAGATCTTAAAGAAGGGAAAGGGACCTGTATGTGCAAGAATGTTTGTAGTAGAGCTTTTTATAGTGGCTAGAAACTGGAAACTGAGTGGATGCCCATCAATTGGAGAATGGCTGAATAAATTATAGTATACGAATGTTAGGGAATATTATTATTCTATCAGAAATGAACAATAGGATGATTTCAGAGAGACTTACATGAACTGATGCTGAGTGAAATAAGCAGAACCGGGAGATCATTGTACACAGCAACAGCAAGATTGTATGATGATCAATTCTGATGAATGGGGCTCTTTTCAACAATGAGGTTATTCAGGCCAGTTTCAATGATCTTGTGATGAAGGGAAGCAGCTACACTCAAAGAGTGAACTGTGGGAACTGAGGGTAAATCACAAAATAATATTCACATCTTTTTGTTGTTCGTTTGCATTTTGCTTTCTTATTCATTTTCTTTCCTTTTTGATCTGATCTTTCTTGTGCAGCAAGATAATTGTACAAATACATTTACATATATTGGATTTAACATATAATTTAACATGCATAACACATATTGGATTACTTGCCATCTAGGGGAGGGGATAGAGGGAAGGGGGAATTTGGAACCCAAGGCTATGCAAGGATCAATGTTGAAAAATTATCCATGCATAGATTTTGGAAATAAAAAGCTTTAATAATAATAAAAAACAACAATAATAAAAATAAATAATAGTAAATATTTTTAAAAGCTTTAATAATAATAATAAAAGAATTCCCCATATTGATGAGTTCATAGGTTTAGATATCATATCATATAGTAAAATGATAATTTTTGCTTTACAAGCAATATACTAGAAAAAGTGTGATAGATCTTGCTGTACTATGATGTTCAATTATCCAGACTTGACCAAATTGATGAGTTTATCTTAACAGGCACCATCAGGTGGCAGACACCTGAATTGTGGGCATAGCACACAAAAAGAAGATAACTAGCCTCTGTGGTTTATGGCATTCTTGTTTGGTAAAAACCTTCCAAGTTCAAGTCTTTCTAAGCATTCTCCTTAGAAAAGCTACCTTGCATCCTGGAGGCCTTCCTCAGCATGGAATACATTTGTTGAAGTTTGAAGGTGTTTGTGGAGTATAAGCAGTAAAAAGATATGATTAAAGGCTGGGAGTGAAGATATCAGATTGATAAAACAGTAGAATCAATCTTTTCCCTTTCCCTCCTTTCCCCTTTCACAGCTATTAATGACTGGGGAAGGGGAACTATGAGCACCAGATGTGAAGAGAAAAAGCAAAGCACAGCAATGAGAATCTCAATAATTCTGACAGGATTTTTCTCTTTTCCTCTTTCTTAACCTTCTACATTCCTTTCTCCTTTTCTAGCTCCTTCTTTCCACCACTCCTGGATGGCAAAGATACATATACAGGGTATTCCCTCTCTTCATATTTTTATTTAAAACGGCTCTGTTGAATCTTTCTTATGCATATAAGACTACAGACAAGAACAGCCAATGAGATTGGTGCTGAGGGATTAGGGATAGAGGAGTGGGACAGATGACCTGGGCTGGGAATAGAGACAAAGAATCACTTCACTTTTCTCTCTTTTCTTAAGGTACCATAATTATCTTGTGCTAGAGTCAGGAATCCCATTCCATTCAACAAATATCTATTGAAGGTAGATTTTTCTGGCCAATATAGATTTTTGAATGAAGGCAGACTTGATGGATCATTCTTCTCATCTCTATTAACTGAGGAGGCTGAGACTGGTGAACTTCTAGAGAGCAGGAGTTCTGAGCTGAATGAGTCAAGCCAATCAGCTGTCTGCCAAGGACCACCATGCAGGATGCCTAAGGAGAGACAAACCAGACCAGATCAGAAATAGAACAAATATATTCTAAGAAAATTTATACAAGACTAAATAATGATCAATGAAACAAGTGACTTTTTCTATTCCTAAACTACCCATATATACACATACAAACCAGCTAGGGTGCCAGCAAATCAAATGCCAGTGTAGGCAAGCAAAGAAATCAAGCTGCCCAGAATAATCATGATGAAGGGCTCAGCATCTCAAGGAAACTCTGAAGTTGTCAGAAAGCTTGGAAACCAGTGGGGCATGGCACAGCATCACTCAGACTGAGAGATCCCAGACTCTAAAAGACCCTGAAATAACTGGCACTCTGTCTTGTCATGGGGTGTCTCAACATGTGATTTCATCAGTCTAGGCAATTATGTAGAAGACTCTAAAGATCTAGGATTCTAAACATTAGAGATCTGGGGGGAGATATAACACTAGCAAATGAAACCATTTCAGGAACCCAGGTTATGCAGGGTGAGAGGTTGACCATCCCCTCCAAAATTACAACAAAAGGGCAGAATATGGCTCTGGCACCAGAATACCAATTCTGAAACTAAAGTTAGAGATATGAATAAATAACAGAAGATTCCAATGAATATACATATGTGTGTGTGTGTGTATATATACACATATACATTATATATATATATATATACACACACACATTATGTGTGTGTGTGTGTGTGTGTGTGTGTTTGGTTCAAAGATTTTAGGTTCAAAGATTCCTTAAAACCCAACCCAGAGGGAGAAGAACACTGTAAAAAGTATAAAAGATTCAGAGGGAAAAAAATAATTTCCCATACCAATACCTAGGGCAACTGAAGCAAGAGATTTTTTTAATTGAAATAACCCTTGTCACAATTATATATAGTCAACCAAAACAAATTCCCATATTGGCCATATCCAAAAATGTGTCTCATTCTGCATATTTAGTCCATCTCTGTTAGAATGTGGGTAGCATTCTTCATCATTGGAAGGGTAGCAACATTATAAAGAAAAACAAACTTATGACTTAAGAACTCAAAACAATCCAACAACTAACCACGTCCTCAGAGGACCTATGATGAGGGATGTTACATGCCTCCTGAAAGAGAGGCGATGGACTCAAAGCAAAGAAGGAGGAATACATTTTTTATAAAGTAAATTGTGGTTCTAGTTTATTAACTTTTCTTCTTATTTTTTTGAGGGGATTTATTTTGTAGGGGATTTTTCTGGCATAACAGTGCAAAAAAAATAGAGGACCATTTTTTCATTTTTAAAAAATGCACAGAAAAAAAAACTTAAGAAAGTTCAGAAAGAAGAATAGACAAATAGGACAGTTTTTGGAATACGTTTTATTTATCATATATATGTATATATACATATTAAAGCAAGTTTTACATTTCATAACATAGATATGAAATGAGAATCTCTGTTATATGTTGTTGTATATGTTATATTATTTCTAATTATTATTTTGTGTTTTTCAATGTATATAGAATTACTCTTTTTGGTCTATAAATTCAAAATCTAAAAATGAAATTAATTTCAAAAGAAAGAATTAATTAAAGGTTTATTATGTGCTGAGTATTTAGGATTCCTAGAGTTATGCTGGTAGGAAACAGCACAAACACATATATTCATGTATATATGTAAATATAATATATGTGTGCATATACATGTATGTTCAGATGCATATGCAGATAAATATATACATATAATAAATTATATTATATATAATATATACTATTATTGTTCTAATACCAGTACTACCACTATTCCTACTACTATTTCTATTACTACTTAAATATTATATATAAAATATGTGATATCTTTTATATAACATTATAATAATTAATACATTTTACATATGATGTATATGTAATATATTATCTATATTATTTTATATTATATACATATATACACATACATATACATGTATATGTGTCTATATATATTTGTAAATTATAGGTGTGTATAGACACATACACACATATATATGTGTATATATATATATATATATATATATATATATATATATATATATATATATATATGTATATTTCTCCAAAGTAAGTTCCAAGAGCATTAACAAAGAGAGATAAAGACCTCATATAGGAAATTATTACTATAGCTGAACCTTAGGGAATTAGGGATTCTAAGAAGCAGGGGATGGAGGGAGCACATTCCAGGCTTGGGGGCGAGCCTCTGAAGAGACATGGAGGTAGTAGGCAGAATGTCAAGTACTGGGAAGGAGTAGACCAGCTTGGCTGTAAAATGGATTCTGAGAGGGAGAGTAATGTGAAATAAACCTAGAAGGATAGATTGGAACCAGATTGTGAAGGGTTTTGAATGCCAAACAGAAGAGCTTGTATTAGACAATAGGGAGCCATTGAAACTTCTTAAGTAGAGGAGTGTGCCATGGTTAGATCTGTACTTTAGGAAAGTGGGAGGAGAAGGAAAGATGGCCAGAAAGTTTTCCCACTCCTCTGTTCCCTTCTTTGTTGCTGCCATTTCTGGTGTGAGGTTAAAGAGGAAGAAGAAAGGGAAGAAAAATTCAATGCTGGCCCTGAAGAGGGACCTTCAGAGTTTTCTCTCCACTGCACTCTTCCCTCCACAGCACTGAAGCAAAAATGTAAGATGTGCTTGGCTATCCAGTCAGTGTAAGATACACATAAATCAGGGACTGGCCAAACCGGGTTTTTTAAATTCTCCCAGGCAAATGTTATAATGTTGTTCAAAGATATGTTCAGGCAAACAGAAAAAAAAAGGGACTAAGCTGATGGGATCTCCTTTCTGCCTCAAAGAAATGATTTCCAACTTCATCTCTTCCTATTTAAAACCCAACAAAACACAAGATACTATTAAAATGATAGAGGAGAGTCTATTACTTAGTTGACACATTATAGACCTTAATAAATGAAATAGTGGGGAAAAAATGATGGAGGGGGAGAAGTAGCAAATCCTTCTCTGCTCTCCCGGCCAGTTTTATCACACTTAAAAATGGTTCATAAACTCCCTGACTCAGTCGTTATTTGATAGATCTCAAGGCAAGAAGATCAGGGTTCAAATTTTGCTTCTGAAACTCATTATAAATGTGATCATGAGTGAGTCATTTAATTTCTCTAAGTTTTAGTACCTTATAAGCAGAAGTATGTTGGTAAATCTTTAGCAACTAATTCCTTTTGGAGGGGGAATGCTTGTAGGAGATACTTGCAAGTTTAATCTGCATCATAAATATTTTCTCTTTCATTCTCTTAAGCCTAGACAATCAACAAAACAATAAATCAAGGAGTGATGTGTAACATTTGCTGATTTATGGGGTGTAAATGCCCACACTGAAAATTTAACAATTGGATCTCTCAAGCGTCTTTGAGCTGGCTCCAGGACACCCCTTAGTTAGAAGTAAAAATGGAGATGATAATACCCATAGCATCTTGTTCACAGGGTTGCTGTGAGGATCAAATAAGATCATGGATGCAGACAGATTTACAATCCATAGAGTGCTACATGAATGTAAGTTGTTAGCATGGAGCAGAGCTAAGCTGCCTTTCCAGCAAGCCTGGATATTTTTCACTGGCTTCAACAGAGGAAAATGAGTTCAGCTGAAAGGCAAATTCTGACAGATTGAATTAGCATTTAAGCTTCATTGATGATAAACAAATGGAGTTGGGGGACACGCGCCTAAAACTTGTCTTATTACCTGTGAGACTAGGTAACTCATTTCTTTGGATCTCAGTTTCCTTATCTACAGAAGGAGAGACACGAAATGGATACATTTCTGATTCTATGATCCTTAATCCCAAGTATTTTCCAAGACCCCAGAGAGATAGCTCACTTCCCCTAAAGTTCACTTTTTAAGGTAAAGAAGTGGGGTTCTTAGATGGTTATGTTCACCTCATCTGAATGTTGTGATGCTGCCAGCCCAAACAAAGACTCCCACCTCTCTTGGGGCTGCAAATCTTTCAGCTCAAATCTCTGGTGGCAAAGAAACAGCATCCACATTTGCAACATTCCAGGGCTCTGAGTGGGTTTCTGGAGCCTCCCAGGCTTGCTCTGCAAAGGGAAGGAATTGATGACATGGACGTTTGTTCCTTTTCAATAAGCAGCCTCTGGAATTAATAAAGGATTTGGAAATGCCTGACTCATGGTGAAAGTTTAAGAGAAGGAAGTTGTTAACTTGGAAGTCACAATAAATCATCCCAGGATGCCTCTTGTTTTAAATTTTTGAAGTACCTACTATGTGCCAGGGCACTGATGGAAACAAAAAAGAAAACTGTAGAGAACTGTATCTCTTTTTTTTTGAGGGGGGGAGGAATCACTTGTTTTGGATGGCTTGGCAAAAAACAAAAAACAAACAAAACAAAATAAAACAAAACAAAAAACAGTTGTTGTCCAATAAAGCCAACCTTGCCTTTTTTTTTTTTTTTTTTTTAAGAGAAGAAAGAAAGATGACATGGGTGAAAAATGTCAAGTTTCCCCAGGAGGATGAAGTATGTAGATAAGAGAAAGAGGTAAGATAATGAAAGAGTTGAACTGTTTAGCTCTCATTTTGCTCCTTTTCTGTTTGTTTGTTTGGTTTGGGTTTGGGGAGAGAATGAGCTGAAGAGAATAGAACAAAAGTAGTTAGCAGGACACTGAATCCCAATGTGGGTTAGGAGATCATCAAATAGCATTCATTAATTCAAGTTACCAAGCCTAGACAAACAACAGAGGAGAATACTGAAAGTTGTAACAGATGTGATTGCTGAACCATTGTTGTTGACTTTAGAAAGTTCTTAGAGAGTGAGAGAAGTGCCACAGGACTGGAGTACAAATTTTGGTCCAATTTAAAAAAAAAAAAAGGAAGAGAGTGGAGCTTGAAAATTTGATAAACTTGACTTCTGTTCCTAGGAAAAATCTAGAACATATTGCTAAAGGGATGGTGTTGGGGAGTAGAACTAAGATGGCAGAATAGAGAAAGCTGCCAAGTTCTCCAAACATTTCGCCCCCAAACAACTTTGAAAAACACCTCAAATAGAATTTTGGAGCAGCAGAGCCAACAAAAGTTTGGGGTGAGCCTTTTTTCTAGCCAAAGGCAATCTAGGAAATCAGAAGGACAGGTTGGTGACATAGAAGTGGGGATTTCCCCAGAGCCCATATGGCAGCAATGCTAGCTGTGTAGCAACAGCAGCAGCAACAGTATTTTCAGGAACTCTCAGCCTAGAGATAGTAAGATGATTGGACAAATGGTCAGAAAGAAACTACAGGGGACTCCTGTGTGAATACTGGTCTCAGGATCATTGGTAACTCCATTGCCTGTACCTATTTCCAGGTCACAATTCCAGGGTGGAAAGGAGCTTTTATTGGTCAAAACGAACAGGATATCTGAGGAGCAGTCTTCAGTCACAAGGAAAGGGTGATTATGGCTCTCCTGGATCACACCACCTTAGAAACACAAAAACTTCTAAACTCCCCAAACTAGCTCTGAAAAAAAGTAGTTTGAAAAATCCTGAAGCTTGAAACAATGTTCCTTTCTTCCTCCCCTGATCCACCTGGGCAACAGAACCAAACATTAATAAGAAATTTAAAATCAAAAAATAGACTCAGAAAATGATCAAATAAAAGGATGGTAAGTAAGGACTTAGAAAGGGAAGTAGTTGTTATTAAAAACCTTTATGGAATTATCAAAACGGTCATGCTAGACCAACTTTATTTCCTTTTTTTGCTAGGATAACTAGATGAGGTAGATGAGGAGAATGCCCTTATAGTGACATATTAAGGTTAGGTATAAAAGTGGAACTAACATCTAGGGGAGGGAGTGGGGGGAAGAGGAGGAAAATGGGAACACAAAGTTCTTTAAGGATCAGTGTTGAAAAATTATCCTTGCATATGTTTTGAAAATAAAATAAAATGGAACTAATTGCTCATGTACTCAAAATAAATGATAAGATACTATCACCACATACTCAACTGGTAAGACTATATGTATTTCTCAATCAAGACTAGACTATGTGTGAAAAATCTTTGAAATACATTTGATTAACTGGAGTGACAAAGGATAAGAAGAGTGTTTGAATTAACTGAAGAAACTTGGTCCCACTCTGTGGCTCACCTGTAAAATAGTGAATCAGTTCAGAATTGAGAGATTTCAGTATCTGAAAGCTAGAGTGGAAGTCTCTATCTAATCCTGGGGGATTGGAGCTCGGAGAGCACCTGGATGTCAGATTTTCACACATAGCCTTCCCATCAGTCTAGAGGAAGACTTTGTGAGTTGCAAAAAGGTCCCAAAGATTTGAACTTTTTTATACACATTTAGCAAAGTCCTTAAGACAGCAGGGATTGATAGCTGTCACTGCAACACTGGGAGGCAAGAACAGACTAGATATAATGAGGAAAGATACATTTAACTTCAACAAGGAACCTAGCAAAGAAACTCACTGTATGTAAGGGGAAATATCTTGAGGATTCCAATAAAAGGACTTCTGAGAGCTGAGAACTACTCTTTTTCCAAGTGTACTCTCTAATCTTGAGCTCACTTTCTCCTATATTCTAGTTGTTCTGGTGCGAGGGTGCATCATAGACTTCAAGGAGCTATTATATACTAACAATACTACAGTAGTCCTGTGACATAATGGATAAAGCATAGGATTTGGAGCTAGAAAAATCTGAATTCAAATCCAGATTCAGAGGCTTCTGGCCTATATTGAAAAAATATATGAACATATATATACAAAGCATGTGTATATATGTACACATGAGCATAAAATTATATAATATACAGTAGTACAATTATACAAACAAATGTATGTGTTTACCTAGATGTAGGAAGAGCTAGGTAGTCCAGTAGATAGAATGCTGTGTCTGGAGTCAGGGAGACCTGAGTTCAAATCCAATATCAGACACTTAGTAGCTCTGTGATTCTGGACAAGTCCCTTAATCCTATTTACCTCAGTTTTCTCATCTGTAAAATGATTTGGCAAAGGAAATGGAAAACCATTCCAGTATCTTTGCCAAGAAAACCCCAAATAGGGGTAACAGAGAGTTGGACATGACTGAAATGACTCAATAATTCATATGTAAATAGAATATTTACATGAATATGAAATATGAATACACATATGTGTATATATATGATTGTGAGGAGGGCAGTTTATATGTGTTCTGTGATATGAGGGGGATAGCTCTTGCCTAAAAACTAATTGAAATATACACACATATATACACATATTATGTATTATCAATATGTCTCCATGTATATGAACATATATATACTGTTGATATTAGACCATCATATTTATCTATACTATATAGCATATTACACACATATTATGTATGTTTGTTATATGTGTTTGTGTGTGTATGAATGCATATATGTATGTATGTGTTTATGTCTGTATGTGAGAAGAGAGAATTTTTTGTCAAAATACAAGTGGAATACTAGACTCCCAATTTCTTTTCCAACTCTCTGATTCTGTAAGTGGGAAGAAGAATATAGGGAAGGGAGATCTGGTTGAACAAAATATTAGAATTAGGTGAAGGGCATAAAGTAAATGAAAGGAAACTTTGGAGACTTAAGGATGTGATTAGTTCGAATCTGAAATTAAAAAAAAAATTGTGGAGTGGCAAGAATGGGTTTGCGAAGAAAGAACACCATGATCAAAGATGAGAAGATAAGTTTGCTCTCAAGAGAGATAAGTTATTTCAACAATGAAAATTCATTTCTTAGCACCAAATTTTTCCCTTTCCCCACCCAGGGGGCAGGGAGGAAATTTAAGTGAAGGAATGGGGAGAAGATATATAATTTGGTAAGTGTGAGCTCTCTACAATTTTCTTTTTTACCAGCTTCAGAGACTTACTTTATCTACTTGACATGTCTGAAAACATGTTTTCTCTGATGTCTTTCTCCATTTTTAGAATTAGTCAATCAATCCATTCACATTTATTAAGGATTTTTTTCAGAAAAATTATTATCTATCATTAATAAGATACTATGGGAAATGAGACTAAAATACAAGCTCTATCCTGCAGGAAGCTCTGATCTAAATAATGGATGTATGATTTTGCACTAATTCTAGTCTTGTCAGAGAAAGACTGGCTCCCAATGAAGACAAATGAAAGTCTGTATGCAGAGAAGTGCTGGGGGGGGGGGGAATAAGAGTGATCTTCCTCAAGCCAGGGAAACCTCAAGTGTCAGTTTTGTGACATAGTATGTAAGACTAACATTTTAATAAGGTCCTAGATGTCTTGGTCAATTTGCTGATGGTCCTTTTGACACTGCTTGTACAATGCAGGTGTTGAAATGCTGGACAGAGCTGAAATACTCAGTGCTCTTTTCAGAGTTAACATTTATTAGAATGGTGGCACATGGAAATGAGGTTTGTTTTTCTTAGTGGCTAAGTGTTGGGAAAATTACAGTATTGGCCACCGGATGGCATAAAAGTCACTAAAGTCAAAATTCTCATTTGATAATTGGTTTACTCACCAAAAAAAAAAAAAAAAATGGTTCTCTATGAGTCTACTCAAATGAGTCTTTGAAGAAAGACTATTATTCTGGGAATACACTGATTGCATGTCAGCAATATCTCATTAGTATTTCCAGTTATAGATTATAACTATAGCCTGATACACAATCCACCATTGGTGAACTCTATCAGCAATTCTCAGATGTAGTACTTCAAAGATGCCCTTCATGTTGAATTTCACAAAGTAGAGAAATAATGTGATTTAAGATATATTTTCCAATTGATAAATGGTCAGAAGATATGAATAGACAGTTTTTAGGAAAGTAAATCAAAGCTATCAATAACAATATAAAAACACTAAATCATTAATAACTAGAGAAATACAAAAAGAACTCAGCGGTACCACCTCACACTTATCAGATTGTATAATATGACAGAAAAGGAAAATGACAAATACTGGAGGGGATGTAAAAAAAAAAATAGGATCACTGATAGTAGAGTTGTTAACTCTTCTAAATATTGAGAGAATAATTTGGAACTATGTCCAAATGGCTATAATGTGCATATTCTTTGGTCCTGCAATATCACTACTAGATCAATATCTCAAAGAGATCAAAGGTAAAGGAAAAAGACCCATATGTACAAAATCATTTACAGCAGTACTTTTTATGGCATCAAAGAGTTGAAAATTGAAGGAATGGCCTTCAATTGAGAAATAACTGAACAAGTTGAGACATAAGATTATAATAGAATATTATTGTGCTATAATAATTGATAAGCAAAATGATTTCAGAAAAACATTTGGAAAGACTTACACAAACTGATGCAAAGAAAAGTGAGCAGAACCAGGTAAACAATCTATACAGTAATAGCAATACTGTATGATGATCAACTGTGAATTACTTAGCTATTCTTAGCAATATAGTGATCTAAGACAATTCCAAAGAACTCATGATGAAGCCTTATATCCACACCCAGAGAAAGAACTGATGCCATTTGAATGCAGGCTGAAGCATATTATTTTTCACTTTATTATTTTTGATGTTACTTCTTTTATAACATGACTAATATAGAAATATGTTTATATGATTTCACATGTATAATCTATATGAAATTGCTTACTGCCTTAGGGAGGGGAATGGAGCAAGAGGGAGGGAAAGAATTTGGTTCTTAGATTTTTTTTAAATTAATTTAAAATTATTTTTACATGTAATTGGGATAATAAAATATTTTTCAAAATATTTTAATACAAATATTTTTTTAAAAGGGGAGAGAAGAGAAGAGAAAGAAAAAGAGGAGAGGATAGAAGAGAAAGAAAGAGAAGAAACATTTTTTGCTGGCTTGCAATCTTAATCACGATCTTATCTCTAACACATCCATTTTCAAATGCTTTGTCTTCTGCTTCTTTAACTCAAGTAGAATTTTAATCAGTTCCAAGGCTTCTTTGGTGCTTGGAGAGATACCGGATATGAATCATTTTGAGGTCCTAGAGAAGATGCCTCATATTTCCTTTCAATGCATATAGAAGGGTCTTGAGATGACTAAGAAAAAGAGCCATAACTTACAATTTTTGCCTCAAGACCAAGCATCATGATGGACATTCAAACAAATGGAGTAAAAAGTACCCAGCTGAGGATGAAGATGGAGTTTGGACATCATACTGTGGGAGAGGGACAGAAGGACCTTGTTTACCTTAACAAACCCCTTGATAGATTATTATTTTCTCAAATAGATTATAAATTCCATAAGAAGCACAGAGAAATAAACATAGGACTAGAAATTCAAAGATCCAAATTCTGTCCCTGGCTTTGATACCAATTTCCATTTAACCTTAAACAAATCATTTCTCTGTTAGATGAATATAATTAATTCATTTCTTGTCTACTCTACAGGATAAAGAGAATAAATATCACAATACTTTGAAACTTAAAATGATTTGAAAATATAAAGTTTGTTATAGTCATTATCTTTATTATATGGACCATGGATTTGAAGCTAAAAGGGATTGTGGACATCGCCTAATCATATGATGCATTCAGTGCAGCCTGTGAAGTCAAGATGTAACAAAGCATGGATCAGTTCTCTGCTGTCTGTGTTAACTTTGACCTAACAACTAACACCAAGAAAACATAGGTACTCCATCAGCCTGCAACATATCATTAAGATGTTGAAACATTAATTATGGCAAATGGAGCCATTTTGAATGCTGTAGGTAGTTCTCTTACCTTGGCAGTATACTGTCCAGAGATTTACACACTGATAATAAGTTGATAGACACATAACTAGAGCTACTCAGTGTTTGGGAGGCTCTGAAGGAAAATATGAAGAAAAGAGATATTAAAGTGACTACAAAACTGAGGTCTTCTGAACCACTGTGCTGATCTCGTTGTTGTATACTTGTGGAACCTAAACAGTATGCAAGCGCCATGACAGGAAACTGAATCGCTTCCATTTGAATTGTTTTAAGAAGAGTCTGAAGATCACCCAGCAGAATAAGATACCAGACACCGAGGTCCTTTCTTCAACTTAAGTGTCCAGCATTCCAACTCTACTGCAGAGAACATAACTCTATTATGCTGATCACATCATTCAAATGCCAAATGTACACTTGCCAAAAAAAATAATTATTTTATGGAGAACTCACACAGGGCAAACACTTAAAGGTGGTCAGAAAACGCAATACAAGGACACTCTAATGATCTCTAGAACTTGAGAATTTATTGTATGACATGGGAGACACTGGCACAGGACCACCTAGCATGGCGTGCTCTATGAGTGGAGCAGAATTGAAGTAGCTCAGAAAAAATCCACACAGAGAATCTACCCCAAGTTTTCATAAAAATGATTTGTGCCGGAGTTGTGGGAGAGTCATTCAAGCTTTTATTGTTCTGCTCAGCCACAGATAGACACACTGTAACTCAACTTTACCATAGCATGTCATTTTGTTGCTTTTCAAGAATGAAGGACAACAACCAGTTGTATCCCCTCATTTTGGAGATGAAACCAAGAGTTGTAACTCATCCAGCTCTTGAGATGGATTATGGAGCAGGTATTTCAATGCAAGCCCAGCCACTCTATACCTACTCTGTCCCACCTTTCCCCCAAGAGTTTACCATAGCAATGGGCATGTAGATTACAAATAGGCAAAAGGATGTGTGATTCCAGGAACACTGATTGCAACTGGTTGATAAGTTCTATAGAGATTCGCAGAGAAGGCTTAAGTAACTTTCCCAGAGTTGTACTGCAAGGGGAGTATTTTAACTCAGTTCTTTCTGAATCCAAATCTAGCACTCAATCTATTCATAATGGCATGCTGTCTTAACACAACTGACCTTCAACAAAGATTAAATATTAGATGTCAACACTTATCGTCCTAGCACTACTATATATTGTAAATACTCAGATATAAGGGGAAAGTTAGGGCTACAAGATGGAATTAGTTTGGAGAGTTTGAAGTGTGGATGCGTTAGCATGAGAGATATTCTTGAAGTTTGCAGAGAGAGAAGGAAGGAAACAAAAATGAAAGGAGCTGGGGTGAGGTAGCACTAAAGAGTTCTTGAACGAGTAGCAAAGTCTCTTCCTTTCATTCTCTATGACATCTGTAATTCCATTCCAATGCATTCAACAAGGGTTTCTTTAATATGCATTATTTATTAAAGGGTCTATTCTGGGCTATACCTTGTAGTGGGTGGTAGAAGTACAACAAATATGAAACAATGCCTTCAAGGAGTTTACATTCTAATAGGAGAAGAAACTGGCTCAACCTGGAGAGAGAGGACCAGCCGTCTCACCATTTTTTCAACAAACGGCTACCCAAAGCAAGAAAAGCAGCCAGAAAAGTCAAAATAATACCACAGTCTTGGATACCATCAGCTCTCAAACCCTGATGGGGACAGCCCTGGGTCTGAACCTAAAAATTCTTTTGAAATAGCAATGTTTCTAGCCCAGCGTCTTCAGCCATCATCTTAGGAGACAATCCCTTGGAGATAAAGACTGGCGATAACTCCTGAAGGTGCCAAAAACACACCTATTGATGACACCGAAAAGAAATTCTTGTCACCAAAGTCACTGGTTTTGTCAAATGGTTCAACATCAGTAGCTGATACGATTTTATCAGTGGAAGTGACATTAAAGCTTTACCAGCCATCTATAGGTATATGAAAAATGTTTAAATCACTGTTGATTAGAAAAAAACTATAAATTAAAATAACTCTGAGGTGCCAATTCATATTAATCAGACTGGCTAATGTGACAGAAAAGGAAAATGACAAATATTAGAGGGGATGTGGGAAAATTAATCCACTAAAGCATTGTTGGTGGAGTTCTAAATTAATCCAACAATTCGGAGAGCAATTAAGAACTATGTTTAAATGGCAATCAAACTGTGCATATCTTTTGATCCTCCAATAACACTACTATAAACCTAACCCCCCCAAAGAGGTTATAAAAAAGGAAAAAGGATCCTCATGTATAAAATTATTTATAGCATATCCTAAATTGGAAATTGAGGAAATGCTCACCACTTGGGCATAAATTGTTGAACCAGTTGTGGTATATGAATGTAATGGAATGCTATTTTGCTTTAAGAAATCACAAACAGACATAATAGAAAAGCCTGAAAAGATTTACTTCTACTGATGCAATGTGAAATAAGCAGAACCAAGAGAACATTGTGCACAGTGAGAGCAACACTGTGTGATGATCAACTATGAATGACTTAGCTTTCTCAGCCATACAATGACCCAAGACAATTCCAAAGGTCTTAAGATGGAAAATGCTATCCAGAAAAAACGTCTGAATATAGATCAAAGCATACTGTTTTCATTTTCTTTATCTTTTTATGTGTTCTTCCCTTTGTTCTGTTTCTTCTTTCACATGACTAATATGAAAATATGTTTTACATGATTATACATTATATAACTTCTATCAAATTGCTTATTGTCTAAGGGAGGAAAGGAGGAGGAGAAGAAAAAAGGAACTAAAATATTTTAAAATGGTTTTTACATGTAATTGGAAAAAGTAAAATGCCATTTAAAAAAAAATTTAAATGGCATTTTTAAAAAAAGAAAAAAAATTTTACCATCTGCTTTGCTACTACATTCTAAGTACTCTGGGATCTTTCCATATGATTTACAGCTGAAACCTTCTAAATATTGTTTCCCTCATTGAAAGTGGTATAACTACCCTCACAACTAACACAAGGTTTTGCATATAGTGAGAGCTTAATAAATGTTTCATTCATTCATTAGTTTATTTACTCATTCAAAATAATTTGGGATAGACTGAAGAGTTTTATAAAGGCTGGGTCATCAGTAAAGAGGTAGTTCTTGAGCTGAGCCTTGAAGGGATTCTAAGAAGTGAGAAACAGAGAACATAGAGGGCTTAGTTCAATGTCCAGGCAAAGATGTGAAGACAGGAGATGCAATATTATGTTTAGGAAACAGGAAGTAGGCTATTTTGTCCACAATGGAGCTGAGAAGGAGGGATAAGGTATAATTGGGTTGAAAATTTAGGAGCCAGATTGTAAATGCCAAACAGAAACATATATATTTTCTCTCAGAGAACCTGGAGAGCCACTCTAGCTCCTTGAGCAGGAAGTGGTATGGTAAAAATCATTCTTTCAGAATGAAATTTGGCAGTTCTATAGAGAATGGATTACAAAGTGAGGAGCCTGGTTTAAAGAGACCAATTAGAAGTCTACTGTGTTAGCTTTTTTTCCCAGGGATGTAGCATTAGAATTTGGTTGCTTTCATAATCTCTTCCTCTGCAGAAGTTTCTAAATCAACTTCCCAGGGAAATTTCCCCATAGAAATATATGCTCAATTTTACAATACAAGACTTTAAAAATAATCTATTTTCTGGAAATTCACTTCATTGAATTCACTTTCTTACTATCTTTATTAAGCACCTATTCTTTAAAACATTATTTTCAAATTCAAATAGAAGGGGAGAAGTCACTGGATACTGTGTAAGAATTTCTGTTGGCTACATATTGACCTAGAAAACCATACATTAACATTTTCTGCTTTAGATTTCCTTCATTTTTTTTCTCCATATAAATTTTATTTATAATTTTTTGACAGTATATATGCATGAGTAATTTTTTTATAGATTATCCCTTATATTCATTTTTCCAAATTATCCCCTTCCTCCTTCTACTCCCTCCCCTTGATGACAGGCAATCCCATACATTTTACATGTGTTACAGTATAACCTAGATACAATATATGTGTGTAAATCCAATTTTCTTGTTGCATGTTAAGTATTAGATTCCAAAGGTATAAGTAATCTGGGTAGATAGACAGAAGTTCTAACAGTTTACATTCACTTCCCAGTGTTCCTTCTCTGGGTGTAGTTGTTTCTGTCCATCATTGATCAACTGGAAGTGAGTTGGATCTTCTTTATGTTGAAGATATCCACTTCCATCAGAATACATCTTCATACAACATTGAAGTGTACAGCGATCTTCTGGTTCTATTCATTTCACTCAGCATCAGTTGATGTAAGTCTTTCCAAACCTCTCTGTATTCCTCCTGCTGGTCATTTCTTACAGAGCAATAATATTCTATAACCTTCATATACCATAATTTACCCAACCATTCTCCAATTGATGGACATCCATTCATTTTCCAGTTTCTAGCCACTACGAAAAGAGTTGCCACAAACATTTTGGCACATACAGGTCCCTTTCCCCTCCTCAGTATTTCTTTGGGATATAAGCCCAATAGCAGCAATGTTGGATCAAAGGGTATGCAAGTTTGATAACTTTTGGGGCATAGTTTCAAATTGCTCTCCAGAATGGCTGGATTCTTTCACAACTCCACCAACAATGTATCACACATCCCCTCCAACATTCATCATTATTTGTTCCTGTCATCTTAGCCAATCTGACAGGTGTGTAGTGGTATCTCAGAGTGGTCTTAATTTGCATTTCTCTGATCAGTAGTGATTTGGAACACTCTTTCATATGAGTGAATATAATTTCAATTTCATCATCTGAGAATTGTCTGTACATATCCTTTGACCATTTATCAATTGGAGAATGGTTTGATTTCTTATAAATTAGGGTCAGTTCTCTATATATTTTGGAAATGAGACCTTTGTCAAAACCTTTGTTTTTAAAAATATTTTCCCAATTTGTTACTTCCCTTCTAATCTTGTTTGCATTAGTATTGTTTGTACAGAAACTTTTTAGTTTGATGTAATCAAAATCTTCTATTTTGTGATCAATAATGATCTCTAGTTCTCCTCTGGTCATAAATTCCGTCCTCCTCCACAGGTCTGAGAGGTACACTATTCTCTGTCCTCTAATCTATTTATGATCTCATTCTTTATGCCTAAATCATGGACCCATTTTGATCTTATCTTGGTATATGGTGTTAAGTGTTATTTCCTTCATTTTTAAGGAATTATTTTCTTCCATTAACTTTTGTACCTTCTTTTCCATTTGGTTAATTCTACTTTTAAAGTATCTGTTTTCTTCACTGGATTTTTTCCCCTCATTTGGCCAATGGTATTTTTTTTAACAAATTATTTTATTCAGTCAATTTTTGTCCTCCCTCTTCTAAGTTGTTGACTCTCTTGCACATCTCTCATTTCTTTTCCTCTGTTTTTCTTCTATCTCTCTTATTTGACTTTTTAAATCCTTTTTTGAGCTCTTCTAAGAACAGTGTTGGGGTTTGAGACTAATTTATATCCTCCTTTGAACTTTCACATGCAAGCATTCTATCCTCTTCTGAATTGGTATTTTGATCTTCCTTGTCACCATAGTACCTTTCCTATGTTTAAGGTTCTTTTTTGTTTCTTGATTCTTTTTTCAGTCTATTTCATGGCTTTTAAAGTTCAGCCTTGCTTTTGGGATATAGAGGATGCTGATTTAAGCATCTTGTGTTAGGACCCACAGGTAGGATTCACTGACTTTGAGTGCTGGAACTTCTGGTGTTCGATGACTTGCTCACTGTTCTGGGGTAGCCCAACTTAGTCCTACCTGTGATTACCTGACTGGCTGGCAATTGCCGTCTGTACTGGGGTTGGAGACTCTACAACTGGCCTGCCATGCCACTGGTTTGTTAAAGCAGGACTGAGGTGTCTCAGCTGCTGATCTGTGCTGTACCTTCAAGGCTCCCACTGGTTTGGCCAGACACTCTCTGTGCTGTACTGCATTTTCCTTTCACTGAGCTTTCCTGAAGTCATTCTAAGCTATCTTAAGCTAGAAAGTGGTTTCTCTTTGTAAGTTCTGTCACTTTAAAATCTGTTCAGAGGCTTGATTTAGAGGCTTTATCAGAAGGAAATTGGGGAGAGTGAGGCAAGTTCTTGGCTTCTCTTCTCTATCTTATTTTCTGCTGCCTTAAAGTGATTATGCCCACATTTGCTTATGATATTCTCCTAATTTTTCTCAGTCCTTCCACTCTAGATCCCTGGGCACAGGACTCACCTTATTTTAAGAGCCTGTTAACTTCTGAAGACCAATTAAAGCCAAAGGCCTAGTTTCTGCCCCACATTTCTTATTAAGGTTTATAAATTCAAAACTGGAAGGATCTTAAGTCCATCCAATCTAACTCCATTTTGAAGTTGAAAAAACTGAGGCTCAGGGAGATTATTATTTTCCCAAGATCATCAAAAAAAAGTGGAAGAACTGGAATTTGACCTGAAATCCTCTTTCTCCTTATAAAGGTCTCTTTCTAAGGTGTTAGCCATTCTTCCCCAGGACTTCCACATCCCCTTGACCTGCAAGCAAGAAATTCCTCAAAACTGGGCCAGATAGCCGCTAATTCTGCCTGCAGAGATTACAGATGGTAAAAAAGGAAGGATGGCGGAAATCCTGTAGCTTTGTTATTCCTTCAACAAATTTTTGAAATTTATGGTTTGTTTCTCTAATTGGCTATCAGGGAAAATGAAGTAATTATCTAAGACACAGGATGTTATTGATCTGACTGTGGTCATATAAGCTTCCTGTCCTGAGGGAAAAGTTCTTAATTTCTCATGAAGAAAATGTCTTTTCCTCCCTTGGTCTTTTCTGTTTGTAATACCAGACCCACAGACAACAACAAAGGGGAATTATTGCCCCTCAGCCCTTAGCAGACGCTACTCATAGCCTGTTGCTTCAGGGATTTACTATTCAAAGCAGAATTAAGAGATGTCAATCGCTAGAGCCTCAGAAATTAGTTTCATATTGGCGTAGTTGACAGCAGCCAAAAAAGAAAAATTAATAAAGCATTATAGTGTAGTACAAAAAAAAAGCAGATTGACGTCATCCATTAATCAGTGACCTAACCAGAAAAACATTAGTCAGTGATTAAAGAAAGATGACCCAAAGGGAGTGCAAACCAAGTCAGATGGTCTTCAGGCAAAGCCTCCAGATCTAATGTAATTTCAAGCTGTCCTCACAATTCAATTTTTTTTGAAGCCCAAAGGGCATTTCTACCATAGAATATCCAGCCTGCTCCTATCTGAACAATCTCAAGAAAAGTTCTGAGAAAATGGTGTTCTTCATCCCCAATGAGCAGCTCAGCAAGGGAGCCCCAGTAGCCACACATGAGGACAGTTAGGAATGGGGCAGGATTTTGACACCTGCTGACCATTACCCTCAACAGGAAAGAAGCAAATGCTTTGTCTTCCTGCCGACTTAGGCTTGACAGGTATTGACAGCTTCTCCAAGGCAGATATCCTTGAGAGTTTCCACCTGGAACTGTCCATCCACCTCTGATGAGATGACAAAAGGGAAGAGTGAGCAGACCTTCTGATTTTACAATTCAGAGTTGTACAAGGTATCTATTTCACACTTGAGAACTTAGTGGGCTTTTTGGTTATCTGAAAAAGGCATGTTACACCTTCCCTGTAGTTGGATGTCTTTTAGCTGACTTTTCTTTGGACCACACAGGATATCCCAAAAATCTTAGAGAAGTTTTCAGTTTTAACTTGACTGGTTCTAAGACTTTTGAGAAACCAAAAGGTTTAAAAAATAAATTACAAAGCTTGTGAATTAATTATAAAATTAGGAAAATACTTTACAAATATTCCCTTCTTTGAACTTCCCTGAGAGTCAGATATATCACAGACATTATTATCCATTTTATAGATGGACAAACTTAGGCTAGAGTATAGGAAATTATTAGATCCCAGAGCCAATATCAGAGGCTGAATTTGAACTTGTTCCACCAATCTTCTATCCACTGCACTGTCCAATACTGTGCGGTTTACCTTATTTAATAGGAAACCTTTTCTTGATTCTTTCACTTAATGTAGACATTTTTTCCAGGATTAAAATATAAATAAAAACTTGTTTATTTATATGTCTTTTTATTTTATTTTCATCTTCATAGTTTGGAATCTTAAATATCTAAGCAGCTAGATGATACAGTGGATGGAGTCACAAAGACTCATATTCAAGGGTTCAAATCTGGCCTAATGCTGAGTAACTGTGTGACATTAGGCAAGTCACTTCATTTCTGTTTGCCTTAGTTTCCTCATCTGTAAAATGAATTGAAGAAGGAAATGACTCTAGTATCTTTTGAAATTGAAATGACTCCAAATTCAAAATCAATTTGAAAATTGAAATGACTCCAGTATATTTGCCAAGAAAACTTCAAATGAGATCACAAAGGTTCAGACATAACAAGCTTAGATGTCAAAATTATTTTGCTATCTATTCAGATCCTTTTATAATATCTGTGCCTCATATCTCTTCTGTTAATTTATGAATAATTTCAGATCATAGAAGGAGAGCTGGAAGGGATCTTAAACTTCATTTAGTCAAAGTCTCTCATTTTGGAGATGAGAAAATTAATAATTAAGTAGTTTACCCCAAAATGTCTTTACTATAGTAAATGGCAGAAACAGGATTTCAACTGGGATCTTCTGATTACAAATTCAGTCTTGGATTTCTATATAAATAGATTGACTTAAATATGTAAACATTTCTCAAACAACTCACTCTTTGACTTGTGCTTCCAGCCAGGTTTTCTCTGGAGAACGTTAGAATTAGTTTGTGTCTAGGTTTCTACAGGAAAGGTAAATGGACCCTTGATTCCCATGAAAGCTTTGAAAAGAACTATATCTATCTGTCTGTTTGTCTATCAATCTATCGGTCTGTACACACATATATAAATGTATCAGAATACACTTAAATGTATTTATACGTATATATTTTTTTATAATTCATACATACACACATATATTTGTATATATATATATATATATACATATACTTAAACACATGTATATGCATGTTCATATATATGCATTATATATGTATATTTGTTCCTCATCCATTTCAGTAGAGTATGACTCTTTGTGACCTCATTTGGGCTTTATTTTTGGCAAAGATACTGGAGTGACTTGTTATTTCTTTTCCAGTTTATTTTAGAGATGAAGGCAAGATGAATTGCCCAGAGTCACACAATTAATTAAGTATCTGAGGTCATATTTGAACTCAGATCTTCATGACTTCAGTCCCAGCAATATCCAATGAATCACCTAGCTTTCCATATTCATCAACAGAATAGAAGCATCATGGTGCCATATAAAGAGTACTGAATTGGAATTAAAGAATCCAAGTTCAAATCTAGACATTTTATTCCCTATCTCACTTATTACCATCAAATCTCAAGGTCTCAGTTTTGTCATCTGTTTTAAAAAAAATGATATTAGGCTAGATTGACTGTAAGATCTCTTCAATTCTGAATCTATAATATACCTGAATCACACATATACCTCTCAAAACTCATACCTGGACTCATTAGCTTTTCCTCTCTAATGAGCTTTCACCTTCCCTATAAGAATTCCTCAAACTCATAGTCTTTCATGAGAAAAAAGGTCTTGATGTTCCACGGAGTCAACCTCACTCCTTCTGGTTTACCCTGCTTCTCCCAGTAATCTTTACCATACTCAACTTGGGTTTCAGTCTCCCTGAAAAGGGAAATACTTGAAGCCCACAGAGACCCCAAGAAGATGATGTCAGCACTATAGTATCACAAAAGGAGAAATTCATAGGAAAGCAAATGGAGATTTCCCAGAGGAGATAATGCTTAACTCCTAAATCAACTGCTTTGTCAGGATGCAGTAGAATAAACAAGAGATTCTCAGTGGATGCCTATGGGCTTAAGAACAGCTAATAATCCAAAACAGGACAGAGCACTACAAATAGCAGTCATTTAATAAATATTTCTTGAATAAATGAATGGGAAGAGTGATGGAGACATGCCATTTAGGACTGAGTCCTAGGCACCACACTGATTTAGATTTATTTTAAACACAAAATAATGATGTACCAAGAGTCCAGGATATGGAATCAAGAGAGGCCTCATTTTTAGTTCCATCCCTAACATTTTCCAGTTACCTAACCTCTCTGAGACTCAGTTTCTCATCTGTAAAAAGGGAGTCACAACAACAAATATTTAACTCTCAGTGTTGTTATGAGACTCGAATGAGATGATGTATTTTGGGGCCTTCTTGTCTATAAAATAACTATATAAATATCACAGATTATAAAGTATCATAGCTCTGAACTATGAAGCAGCAGAGATGAATTTAGACCCTAAATGAATTTCCAGCCATTTATTAGCTATGTGACATTGAAGGGAAAAAAAATTACAATTTCAATGAGTCTCAAATTCTTCAGCTGTAGAATGAAGACAATTATATTCAAGCTATCAACTTCACAGGCTCATGAAGAAATCACTTTATAAACTGGTAAGTACCACATAGATGGGGGAAGGGTTAGAGTAGATCCTAAAGATGTTAACCCCAGAGAAGAGAAGCCTTGGGAAGAATATGATACGTGTTCCTCAAAGGCTGAGACCTTGAAAGGCTGTCCTACTGAAGATGGATTAGCCTTCTGTTTGGCATTGGAAAACATCCCGGAGCAGAGGTTGAAAGTTGCAAGAAGCAAATTTCAGCTTGATGTCAGGAAAAACTTCCTTTACCAATTAGAGCTGTCCCAAAGTAGAAACTGTCCAAATTACAAGAGGCTACCTCAGGAAGTAATGGATTCAGCTTCACTGGAGGTCTTCCAACAAAGACCAGATGACATACATGTCAGGTGGGATATAGATAAGTCAGTATAAGTTAGATTCATGAACCTCTGAAATTCTATAATTCTGTGATGTCTATTCTTGCTCTAGTTGTATAAATATAGTAATTAAATTTGTGTATGTGTGTGTGGAGGGATATCTTGCCTTCTATTAATATGTAAGAATAGTCTTTTGAAACTTCTTTTGCCAGTGGACAGTGTTCATAGAAAATAAAGGTAGTTTCCATGGTACTTCCCTATCTGTGTTAATAGCATGTGGCCACATAGGTCAAAGCCTCTGTAAAAAAACAATGTTTGATTCTATTCCATAGCATTTTAACTATATATATTCTCCAATTAATATGATCATATGACTCATATTGATACAGTCATATTGTCTTCTTACCTGTGTATTTTTAAGAAGTTCAATAAAATATTTGTTCAGAAAGGATGGAGGATATGCAAAGACCCAAAGTGCCAAATTACACAAAGAATTGGAGACCAAGGAACAGGAAGTTGAATGGATGAAAAGGGATTGGGTGGAGACCCACAAAAAGGATGAAAAGAACAAGATTGGCGCTTAACTCAAGAATGAGAGGAATCAGACCATAAAGTTGAAAGCAGAAATTGTTTGCCTAACTCTTTGTTCCCACAAATTGTTGCCTTAATCATTTTATACCTCCCTTAGCTCCCCACCCCTGCTCTGACCATCAAGGAAGTGGGTCAAAATCTGTGGGAGGTTCCTTCCATGTCCTGTCATCTTACTTTGTACTGTTTGCCATGGCAAGGAGGTCTTTGACATTAACCACATGTCCCCTGAAAAGAACAAATGGAACTTAGCATAGTACCTGGCATATAGGAGGTGCTTAATAGATGCTTCTTGATTAACTAGTTGACTGACCAATAATCTGGGTACCAGTTATTTAAGCTCCAAACCCAAGATCAAGACTGTAGTGCTATTTTCAGTTTTTCTAGAACATACAAAAAGATTTTCCAAAATTAAGAGAGGAGATTAAATTGATCTGTGGAGCTATATTCTTGGCAAAACCTAGCTTCTTTAGTGCCCAGAATACTATCCATTTCTTATGACATGAAATATGGTAAAAGCATTAATTATATTACATCTATTACAAGGTATAAAGAAGATCTTTCTGAATTCCTGTAAATATATATATATATATATATATATATATATATATATATATATATATATATATATATATATATACATACATATATATATATATACACACATATATACATGCATACACAAAAAACACAGAATCCATCACTTATAGTTTTTCTGTATCTTTTATATTGATTTTTCCAAGATACTTGAATAGTTTAAACAAATTTCCTGTGTTCACGTAGCATTTTACGCATGTGCCTCATGATACCTATCCTATCCTATCCTATCTATCGACTATCTTTCTATCCAACTCACAATCCATTCAGTATCTCTGGGCTGCAGTAAAATTAAAGGAATTGCAAGAAATTAAAAGAATGCAAGAAACAATACTAAAGACATATTCCAACTCTAAATCTATAATACTATTTTCCTAGGGAACTCTTTCTAAATAAACACAATTTAATTAATTTCCTGCATAGACAATAACTGGAACTAATTGCTAACAAAGTTCTTTATTGTTTTAATGAATAGCTGACTTGTTTGTAATTACTAATTTCCACTTGTAGTAGAATACTCATTTAAAGTCTTTCAAATCTCTGTCTCTGAAGCTCCTGCATTCTTAATTCTGTAAGCCATCCCAATTAATGAATGTAATCAGAGAAGACCCAGATAGTTGAATTGAATCAATCAATCAAGGTGTAAGCTAGATGTGAATAAGTCCAGAATCTGTTTGGGAAGAGCTAGGCCCTTTGATCTTTTCATGAAGACAGATGATACTACTCAGGAAATGTTTTGTGATTGCTGGAAGAATCAAACAGACTTCTGAGCCTTTTTGCCTTAGGGGTGGAGAAGACAGATTGAATTTCCTTCCTAACCTGACCCCCCACTGACCAAGTGACCACCTTATGAACTTTGAAAGGCTGGAATATCTGGAACTCAGATTGACAAAATGGTGGTATAATTGGAGCAGCAGTGGCTGATAGAAGTACTTGCTGGGAGACACACCCAACACAGACTAGAGAAACTGAGTAAAGGCAGCTTCAGAACTACACAGGGTACTTAGGAGCCTGGGAGCCAAGAAGAAAACTACATCTGAGGGGAATTTAATGAGTATTTCACAAAGGAAAGGCAGACTTCTAATAATCAGAAATTGTGAGATCCTTTAATATGCTTTCTACTCATGTGCCAGACTACTTTTTACTTTCTACTTAAGTCTACACTTCCCAGGAACATTATGTGTACTGGGGGAGAACATGCACCTATTTCTTGTTGGGGGGAGTAGGGGAAGGACAGAGAAAGAAGGGAAAATTGTTTTTGTTTCATTTGCCTTTTGCTATAGAAGAACTTAGTAAAAAAGCAAAAGGTAATTAACTCTGTCTAGTGTTGGGGGGAAAGGGAAAAGGGGAAGGAGAACTTTAGAATACCAGTTCAGAGGTAACTAGCTGGTACAGTGGACAGAGCATTGGCCCTAGAGTCAAGCTGAGCCTGACTTCAAAGCCTACAGCTTACTAGTAAGTATACCACTTACTAGCTGGGTAAATCCCTTAACCCTGAATGCTCAAAAACAACAACAACAACAAAATACCAGTACACACTTCTGAGTGACAGTATTAGAACAACCCAGGTCCTCAAAATTATTCTTAGAATCCTAAATGTAGTAGTCAGTCACCTTTTGGGGGCTTAGTCCAGGGAGTTAGAGAAGTGATTCTGCAAGATGTATTATATTATGAATTATTACAAATAAGCTCACCAAATCCTTTTTCATATACAGTGCTGAACAAGAAGTCAGAAACAGCCAACTCTGAAATCTGCCTCAGAACCTACGAGCTGTGTGAACCCAGGAAAATCTTTTAATGTCCCTAAGAAGCAGATTTCTTGGCTATAAAGTGCAAATTACACTAGCATCTATTTATCAGGGTTGTTGTAAGTCTCAAATAAGATATTGTTGATGATGAAAATAACAACTGCCATTAATAAATAGATCTTTAAAATGGGCAAATAGGTATTTTTTTATTATCCCCTATAAAGCAGGAACAACAGATACTATTATCCTCATTTTGCAAATGGGAAAACTGATAATATTTTCATAGATATAATACATATTGTATATTTGTATACACATGCATATATACATATACGCATAAATGTGTGTATATATGTATGTATACATTATATACATACATGTAAACAGTCTGATCTTAATGAGTATATCATAATTAGTCTTTAATATTTTCCTTAAATTTCTTCTGGATCTTTTATATTGAATTTTCCATCATGCTTAGATGGGTTAAACAAATTTCCTGGGTTCACATATATAAGAAATATTAAAGGCAAGTTCTGAATCCAAATCTTCATGACTACAAATCCAGCACTCTATCTGCTACTCACTCTGGAAATTCTTCCATCTTAGGGTAACCTGTTCCTCCCACTTGTTTAGAACTTAAACTTAAATTTAAGAACTTCTTAAATTATGATTATGACCCTATTTGGGTTATGTAACTAATGTGGGGGTCATGAAAAATTTGGCAATAGACAAGGTATCAAGTATTCCACTAAGATTTAATTCTTTATTCCAGTTGATCAATGATGGACAGAAACAACTACACCCAGAGAAAGAACACTGGGAAGTGAATGTAAACTGTTAGCACTACTGTCTATCTACCCAGGTTACTTATACCTTCGGAATCTAATACTTAATGTGCAACAAGAAAATGGTATTTACACATATATATTGTATCTAGGTTATATTGTAACACATGTAAAATGTATGGGATTGCCTGTCATCAAGGGGAGGGAGTAGAGGGAGGGAGGGGATAATTTGGAAAAATGAATACAAGAGATAATGTTATAAAAAATACTCATGCATATATACTGTCAAAAAATTATAAATAAAATTTTAAAAAAGATTTAATTCTTTATATAAAAATAAACAAGCATAAATATGCTCATTACTTTGTCTTTAATAAATGGTAAAGCTATATGTATACCAAAGAATTGTTTTAAAAATAAATTTCCTTAGGACTTATTATCAATAAATGTTTAATTTTATGCCTATTTTATATGCCTACATATCTGGAGTCATGTTAAAATTTCTCAGGTGAAAAGGGATTTTTGTGTGGAAAACATTTAAAAGCCTTAGTTCAGGGGCAGCTAGGTGGTACAGTAGATAGAGCTCCAGCCCTGAAATCAGGAAGACCTGAGTTCAGATTTGGTCTCAATCACTAAACACTTCTTAGCTGTGTGACCCTGGATAAGTCACTTCATCTCAATTGCCTCAGGAAAAAAAAAACAAAAACAAAAACAAAAAAACATTAGTTCAGAAGCTCCTAATATAAGGAGGAATGTTCTGTCTTCTCTCTCTCTTTTTTTTTAATATAAACTCCTTTAAATTCAGAACTGTGTCCTTTTTGCATATTTTTTATTCCAGTGCTTACCACATAGTAAGTGCTTGAAAATGGTTTATTTTTCTTGATCTTGATCTACTGCATCTACTTCTTGTACTGCCTCCAGTGCAAAAATATATGCAAAAATGAATGAATAAAATTTTGCAAGCATTAAATTTTATTTAAATATATTATCATAGGATGGTGGATGTAATGCTGGCAAGACCTTAGAGGTCAATCTAGCCTAGCTCTTTCATTTTATAGGTGAAGATACTGAGATCAAGAGAAACTTATTGAAGGCTTCACAAATATAAAACATAGGATAGAAAGATTCAAATTCATATCCCTTGGTTCACTTGCTAATTTTTGCTATTGTTTATGATTATAATTATTTTGCTAACTTTTGGTATTACTATTGTTATTTATTGTTATAGGCATTATTATTACTTCTGATTATGATTATTTTGCATAGACAACCATGAACTGTGAACAATGAAAGTTCAATTCTTTTTTTCTATAAATATTTTTGCATTTATCATGCTGCACAAGAAAAATTGATCAAAAAGAAAAAATGAGAAAAAAAGAAAACAAAAAGCAAGCAAACAACAGCAAAAAGATGAAAACACTATGTTGTGATCCACATTCAGACTCGACAGTACTCTTTCTGGATACAAATGGCTTTCTCCATCACAAGACCATTGGAACTGGCCTGAATCACCTCATTGTTGAAAAGAGTCATGTCTAAAAGAATTGATTGTCACATAATTTTATTATTGCTGTGTATAATGTTCTCTTGGTTCTGCTCACTTCACTTAGCATCAGTTCATATAAGTCTCTCCAGACCTCTCTGAAATCATCTTGCTGATTGTTTCTTATACAACAATAATGTTCTATAACATTCATATACCATAACTTGATCTCCAACTGATGGGCATCCACTCAGTTTCTAATTCTTTGCCACTACAAAAAAAAAAGGACTGTTACAAACATTTTTGCACATGTGAGTCCTTTTTCCTTTTTTATGATCTCTTTTGGATACAAGCTCAGTAGAGACACTACTAGATCAAAGGGTGTGCACAGTTTGATAGTCCTTTGGGCATAGTTCCAAACTACTCTCCAGAATGGTTGGATCAGTTCACGACTTCACCAACAATGTGTCAGTGTCCTAGTTTTCCAATGTTCCCTCCAACATTTATTATGATCTTTTCCCGTCATCTTAGCCAATATGAGAGATATGTAATAGTATCTCAGAGTTGTCTTAATTTGCATTTTCTGATCAATAGTGATTTAGAACCTTTTTTTCATATGACTAGAAATGTTTTTAATTTTTTCATCTGAAAATTGTCAGTTGGAGAATGGTTTGTATTCTTATAAATTTGAGTCAATTCTCTAAATATTTTAGAAATGAAGCCTTTTGGATGTAAAGTTTTTCCCCAGTTTTCTGTTTCCCTTCTAATCTTGCTTGCATTGGTTTTGTTTATACAAAAACTTTTTAATTTTATATAATCAAAATTATCCATTTTGCATTTCATATTGTACTCTAGTTTTTCTTTAGCCATTAATTCCTTCCTTTTCCACAGATCTGAGAGATAGTCTACCCTTTGTTCTTCTAATTTGCTTTTAGTATATTATTCTCTTTATTTAAATCATGAACTCATTTTGATCTTATCTTGGTATAGGGTGCTAGGTGTTGGTTAATGCCTAGTTTCTGCCATACTATTTTCCCAGCAATTTTTGTCAAATAGTGAGTTTTTATGCCAGAAGCTGGGGTCTTTGTATTTATCAAGCACTAGATTACTATAGTCATTGACTATCGTATCATGTGAACCTAATCTATTCCACTAATCATACTACTCTCTTTCTTAGCCAGTACCAAATGGTTTTGGTGACCACTGCTTTACAATATAGTTTTACATCTGGCACAGCTAGGCCGCCTTCATTTGCATTTTTTTCCATTAATTCCATTGAAATTCTCGATCTTTTGTTCTTCTACATGAATTTTTTTTATCATTTTTTCCCTAGTTCTGTAAAGTAGTTTCTTGGCAATTAGTATGGCACTGAATAAGTACATTGATTTAGACAGAACAGCCATTTTTATTATATTTTCTCAGCCTACCATGAGCACTTGATATTCTTCCATGATTAGTTCTTCCATGTATTCTTCCATGTAAAGTATTTGTAATTGTATTCACATAATTCCTGACTTTATGTTGGCAGATAGACTCCCAAATATTTTATATTATCTACATCTTTTTTAAATGGAATTTCTCTTTGTATTTCTTGCTGCTGGACTTTGCTGGTAACATATAGAAATGCTAATGATTTATATGGATTTATTTTGTATCCTGCAACTTTGCTAAAATTATTGTTTCTAGAAGTTTTTCAGTTGATTCTCTAAGTATACCATCATACTATCTGCAGAGTTGTAATTTGTTTTCCTTGTTACCTACTCTAATTCTTTTAATTTCTTTTCCTTCTCTTATTGCTAAAGCTAATCTTTCTTATATAATATGGAATAGTAATGGTGATAGTGGGCAACCAAAGTTCAGTTCTAAAGAATTTTGAATTAGCAAAACATTAAAAAAGGTTCTGATCTATTCAAAAAAGGCACAAAAACAATCTGTCCTTGCCAACTTTGCATGGAATTATTACTTGGGTCCAAGAGCATTATCTTCTTCATTCATTGTCAACACCAGAACTCTGTCAGTCTGCCTTCTCTGATATCACAAAGGAAGAATGATGATAAAAACAGGCAGCTGTTTCACCTTCTTTTTTGATTGGAGAAAGCACTCAAGAAAAGTTTCCAAGGATGTCCTTTGACCCAAGTCAGACCCACTGGGAGAAATAAATAAAACTGATTACATGCTTTCAATCTAGTTACTCCAATACAACCACGAATTCTTGGATTATGGGAATTGGCTCCAAGAATGTGAAGTTTCTGGGATGTCACCTCACTCATGTCTTCTCCTACATTTCTCACAGAGGTTCTACCCAATGTGCCAGGGACTCTCCTTTCATTTTATTGACTTTTCGGGAATACCAGTGGAACATTCACATAGTCTATTGCTTATCCCACTCTCTCACTATGTGACCAATCCATCTTTTGAGAAGGAGGTCATAGATTTCCCTAATCATATTCTTTTTTTTTTTTTTTTTACAACTTTTGCATCATTTATAGGCTCAATTTGGTACCTGGATTTTGAGCAGGGGTGCAAATAAGTCTCTAAAAGTACAAATAAATTTACAATGCATGCTAAAGTATGTCTTTCAGATATGTGACCAAAACTAAGTATTTTTAACTTGGAGCAAATGGCACAAAATGCACACTCTGCTGAGTAGGTAAACAGTAGAGCAGGGTAATAGAAGACCTACCTAGTAGCTAATTTTAACTAATTGTATTTGTTATTTAGATGCTACTTCTGTTGATCCTATGAAACTGGAAGATTACAGGTGCTACAAGTGCCCTAGGGGAAAACTCCAGTCTTCCCATCCTAGTTACAATTCGGAATGGATAAATTCATTTTGTCATTTGCCCTTCTGCTTAATTTATGCCTCAATTATGTGTAGCCTTGCTCTCAAAACATTCAAATGTCCTATGAAACCTTTCTTTTCTCAAAAGTGACTTTTCTGAGCAGTCCTCATGTTAGCCAGTCTTATGGGTAAAAATTCCAACTTCCACTCCTTTCCCTTATGACTATGGCTGGTGACAATTTAATTTCAAGCTTAGCTTCCAAGAAATGCTTAGTTACATTAAGGAACCTGAGCTTTCTTAAGTTGACTTGGAGGGAGCTCGTTACATATGCACAGTGTGTTATAGGAAGGAAATGAGTACAAAAAGCCCCATAAGCGTCTAGACACATATAATGAATTTATGTTAACAGAAACAATATTACATATTACTTGTCTCTCACTCAGCTGGCTACAAAGTGGAAACACCCATCCCCCTGCGTGCACTGTGAGAAATTCCTAGGTTTGGCTTCATGAATTTTTCATGGAAAGCAAAACAGCATTTTTTATAAGAATGTCTTTTAAAATGTCTTGAACTTGCCTTGGGTATTCAGCAGGCTTAATTTCTGTCATGTAGCTTCCTATCCCTTCCACCCTCACCCCAACTTTGTATCTTCTAGCCATCAGCCCTCTCTGGGATCTAACAGAAAAAAGTAATGGAGCATTCTGGCTTCTTCATTCCCAAAATTCAGGCTGGACAGAGAAGTGAGTGTTCATACCTTTGTTTCTCTGGTATTCCCTCATACCAGTTGCCTTCTTGGGTGTCCCATGCTTTCTTAGTGGGGAAATAACGTGTCTCATACAGGATGGAGTCCACTCCACCTAAGTTTCTTAAATCAGAGGTGACAGGTTGGGAATGATTGAGGGCTGCCATGAACAGATGAATGGAGAAACATTTTCCTTCTCTGGTGGTGGGCCATAGAGTCATTTCTGATTCCACTCTAGCTTCCCTTAAGGTTGGGAGGGTGAGATCATGGTATTGTGAAATATGACAAAAACATAATAGATACCCAACTGCATGTTTCCAGTGGGAAATTTTAGTAGACTTAGTAATTTTGAAGAGAACCCATTAGAAACATCCACAGAGGATATAGTTCAATTTCTTATTTTATTCCAGCAATAGCAATCATATTTTTATATGAATAGGGAGAAAAAAAGAGAAATTATTTTGTTTTCATGGGTAATAATTCAGTTTGATAACATTCCCTTATTAGAGCTTGCAAGATAATCAGTCACAATTGCCCTTATTTCTTTCCCAAAGTAATAATCTCCAAATTGTCTCATAGCAAATCAATTACCAACTCTTTGTGATTCTGCCATCATAATGCCTCTTACATCCATTCCTATTTGACTCTTTCAAAGCAACCACCCCAGATCAGGCCCTCAATGACCTCTTACCTAGGCCATTTTTATAGCTTCTGAATTCATCTTTCTGTCTCCACTCTCCCCCTTTCCCAAATCACCCTTCACAGAGGAGTCAAAGTGTTATCACGAAAGCACAAATCTGACCACATATTGTTCCCCTTTTCAAAAATCTCCACTAGCTCTATATCGCCTCTAGAACAAAATTCAAATTCCATTGTTATGAACATTTAAAGTCCCTTACAATCTGGCCCCAACCAACCATTCATTCCAGTCTCATTACATATAACACTCCTTGATACATTCCACCTTGAAGCCAAATTGGCTTGTATGTTATTCCTCATATGTAACATTCCACTTGCATTTCTGTGTCTTTTAACAAGTTTGTCCCCATGCTAGAAATGCTCCTCCTTTTCTTTACCTCTTTGAAATCCTCACTTCCTTCAAAACTCAGCCAGAGAAGGAAATGGCAAACCACTTAAACCCTTAAAAATGTTACTTATACACACACACACACACACACACACACACACACACACACACACACACACACACAAAGGTGGTTCCCTAATTGTTCTGGAAGAATAGATTCACCCCTAGTCACCAGCTTATCTTCTTTTCAACAAATGCTGGTTAACAAAATGATTGGTACATATAACTAGAAAACTATTTTATCAAGGAAAAAAACAAACAGACATCAGAAAAGTTAGATTAGAATGTACTAAGGAATATACTAGTGAAGACAGTAAATAGAGTTGAGATAGCTCTCAGTCAAACCAGGAGAGAAATTAATCTTACCAAAGGGGAGTCCACTGGAAGCCACCTCTAAGGCAAAAGACATCGAAAGTCAAGGACATGGGATGATGGGACTTGCTGTCCTTGCTCTGGGCTCTAGTTCTCCATTCAAATCCATTACTCTTTCAAGGTCCCCTCTCTATGTTCCCAATGAAACCAAACTCAGTCTCTTCTCTCACACACAATATATGGCTCAGCATTCTTTCAGCCTGACAGGAGATATGGCCCCTTCACAACAGTCTGACACATGACTAGAAAAATCCAGACATGGCTCTGAAAGAATCATGGCTACCCAAATATTTGTATTTATTTATATATTAGTTTCTCATTTCCTCCCGGTACAATGTCAGCATGAAGACAGGGTCTATTTCATCATTTTGGCTTTATTCTCAATGCATGGTATATTAGTACCTTGTGCAGGTGCTTGACATAAATACTTTATGATTAATTAGTAATGATAATAATAATAGCTGACAACTTTAGAGTACTTTTGAGTTGGTAAAATAAACTTTAAGCTTTTGTTTAAAACTGCATTTTTAGAACTTGGGGCTTTTAGATGGCACAATTGATAGAGTCAGGAGGACCTCAGTTCAAATGTAGCCTCAGACACTTAATTACTAACTGTGATCTTGGGCAAATAACTCCAATTGCCTTGTAGAAAAAAAAAGACCTTTGGAACTCCTGTACATGCCTTATTTCATTTGAACCCCACATAAACTTTATGAAATAAATACTATGAGCATTATTATTCCCATTTTACAAATGAGGAAAATGAAATTTCAAAAGGGTAAGGGATTTTTTTCATGGTTACACAACTTGTTTTAGAAATGAGTTTGGATTTTGAGGAGGGACAGGGGGAAAAGATAAAGAGTATAAATAAAGGGAAAATACAATTAACAATAATAATTGCAAAAAAATTTTTCAAAGCAAGTTTCTCTGATGGAATATTATTGTTCTCTGGAAAATGATGAGCAGGATGCTCTCAGGAAAAAAACAAACAAACTTGGAAAGTCTTCCTTGATGAACAAAGTAAAATTCACTGAATACAAAATAATAGCAATATTCTCAGATGACCAGATATAAATGACTTGTTATTCTCAGTAGTACAATCATCCACAATGTTTCTGAAGGACTTACAATGGAAAATCCTATCCATACCCAGAGAAGGAACTAATTGTATCTGAATACAGATCGAAGCATTCTCTATTTCTCTCTCAATCGCTGTATTTTAGCTTAATTTTTCTTGGGGGTTTTTATTTTCATTAGAGTGGAAGAGCTATGTTTTCTTTCACAACTTGACTTTTATGGAAATGTTTTGTATAATTTCATATGTGGTTTCTTAATTGTGGATGGAGATAAGAGAGAGAAGTAGAACTTAAAATCTTAAAAACAAATGCAAAAAAAAAAGTTTTGCTTTGAATGTAAGTGGGGGAAAATATTAAATAAATATTTTTTTTAAAAAAGAAACCAAATGTTGGAGGGGATATGGAAAAATCAGGACATTAATTCACTGTCATCGGAATTGTGAACTGACTCAGCTATTTTGAAGAACAATCTGGAATTATACCCCTAAAGTTATTAAACTGCCCTTTTGAGTCAATAATACCACTACCAAGCCTTGGGGGGAAAGAAGAAAAATCTCTATGTTCTAAAATATTTACAGCAGCCCTCTTTGTGGTGGCAAAGACCTAAAAATTGTGGGGATGCCCATTAATTGAGGAATGATTAAAGAAGTTATGTTGTATCATCATGTTGGAATACTACTGTGTTATAAGAAATGATGAGCCCAATGATCCTCAAAAAATATGGATAGACTTGAATGAAACAGTGAAAAGCAAAATGAGCAAAAGTGAGAGAATATTGGATACAATAAAGGCATTATTGTTTTAAGAATGATTTGGAGCAAATATGTCATTCTGACTGTCATAAATACCTAAATTAACTACAAAGGACATATGAAGGAAGATGCTGTTGCATCCAGAGAAAGAACTGATAAAAAGAAACATATATAGGATGGCTTTAAGTATCCATCCATATACATACATACATACATACATACATGCTATGTTAGCCTTTTGTAGGGAGGGATTAAGAAAGGGAAGAAAAAAGATTAGATGGTTATATATTTAAAAGGAATAGCAAGTTATAAATAATAGATTTGCAGTTTCTATTCTACTGTGTTATATAAACGCCTGCTTTATTTCTTAAGTTTAGACTAAGCTATATTTTTAAAAATCCTTAAAACAAAAATTCAGAATAAACACTGAATTTTCTCATTATCTATATGATTTAAAATGAAAACATCCACCTCAGTTCTCTGGAATGTTTAGGTGTAAATGGTATCTTCAGACTAATATCCAGTTGTCTTGATTTTCAATAAAAAAGATTCTTTAAAAAAATCATAATTCAGACGGGTGACAGGATAAAAAAAAACTCATACCTTGAGAAAGCTGGTACCAGGTTTATGAAGGCAATTCAGGACAAAAATTTCCAGAAACTGCAATCCAGCCTTGATATTAAAATAATAGAGACAGTGTCTATGTCCTTGCCAGTTGTGATTTTCAAACATTATTTGAGTTCACAAAAGTGTTTTCAGGGTCCATGACCTGACCTGAGTTCTAAATGTTTCTTCTGACCTCTTACCTGCAAGACTGTAGGCAAACCATTTAATTCCTAATGTTCCCAAGCATCTCTCAGTGACCGTAACTTACAGATATGTTGCTGATTTGCATTAGTGAAGGGAGTTTCCACACCAAGAGATAATAATAATAATAGCAATGATCATAATAATAATAATAACACCCTAACTTTGTAATGCACTTTTAGGTTTGTAAAGTGTTCTATATACATTCTCACTTGATGCTCATAATACATTGATAGCTAGTATTTACACAGGGCTGAAAAATTTGCAAAAAGCTTGCATTTTATCCTCACAACCACCATGAAAGTTAGGTGCTGTTACTATGGCCATTTTACAAATAAGGAAACTGAGGCACACTGAGGTTAAGTAACTTGAAATCCAGCTAGTAAATATTTGAGGTTGGATTAAACTTTGGAATTCCTAACTCCACTCCCAGCATGTTTTTCCCTGAGCCACCTAGCTGCCTAGGAAGAAAATCACAGATGTACTGAAAAAGGTGGGGGAGGAGAGAGAAATCCATAGCTCAACAGTTTGGGTATCCTCAATGTGTTTGGTATCCAAAAATCAAACTTTGAAATGTTTGTCCTTTAGCAGTGAGTGAATCACAAATCACTACTCTAATCCCTCAAAGACAAAACTTGCAATATTTTTCTTCATGAGAGCTGAACGATACCTGAAGACCTCGAATCCATATTTGATTAAAGGAGCTACACAGTGAAAATAATTTTAGGCAAATAAATGGCATTTTCCTGAATTTTTAATTGAAGTGTCAACATACTTTAGCCCAGCTCTGTAAATAGAAATAAATTACAACCCGTCTGCCCAGCAATTTAGCACACAGCATTGAGTCTTAGTCATCTTCACCAACCAGGAGAGTCTTACATAAATACTCCCAACTTGAAAAATGGGTTACAAAAGTATGCATTATTTTCATTTAGAATAGATACCTAGAATGGCATGCAAATGCCTAGGAGGAATACAACTTCTTAGGGCAAATGAATAAGGGGAAACTGAAAAAATAATTTAAGTGTAAATGAAAATTAATCCTAAAATTTTAGAAGATATTAACCAAGTTTAGAATGGTTACCATAAAATTATAATTGAAGAAATCTTAAGAGATGACTTAATTTATTCTTCATCCTAAGTAAGAATATATACAAACCATATTAAAAGTTTTAAACATCTATTATCGTTTTTAATATTTCCAGAAGATAAAATGATGAAAGGTAACATGGGAGACTGCATAGCACACTGACTTAAGATTTAAGACGATCCAGTTACTAAACTTACTTATTAGACTAGTTGTGTGATCCTAGATGTGCCTCATTTTTTCCATCCATAAAATAAAGATAATCATAGCACTTACCTCATCCAATTGCTGTGAAGATTAAAGATAAGGAGTTAAAGGATGTAAAGCTCTTTACCTACATTTATAACACATTATATATTATATATATGAATATTACATATAAATATTACATTTATGTTACTTATATAAGTATATATAAATGCTAACTACTTATTAAAGAATAAAATTAGGAGTAAATTTAAGTAATGATTAACACAAAGCTTCTTAAACTGTAGTTTGCAACCCCACATGGGATCACCTAACTGAATGTGGGGGTCTTGAAAAATTTGGCAATAATAAATGGTATCAAATATTCCACCAAGATTTAATTCTTTATGTAAGGAGACAAGCACATCCATCTCATTAGTATACAAATTTGTTTTCATCTTTAATAAATGGTAAAATTATATGTATAACAAAAATCATTTTAAAATTAATCTCTATGGTTTATTATCAGAAAATGTTGATTTACATACCTCTTTTATATGTCTCTATATATTGTATACCTACATACCTGAGGTCATGTAAAATTTTCTCAGGTAAAAAGGAGTCCTAAGTGGAAAATGTTTAACAAGCCTGGAATTAATTGATAAAAATTTCCCAATACTTCCTCCCCTTAAAAAACTTAGAAAGTGGAAATATTCAACAACAGGAATGATGGGACTTTATTTTAATTGGCAGCACTCACTTCCCAACACACCAATATGGTGGAACTATAATAGAGAGAAGAATTATTGAATACTTGCATGAGCATAATCTAATGATAGCAAAGTAGTCTTGTTATTACAGGATTTGTTGTTATTCAGTCATATCTAATTCTCCAAGATTCCATTGTGGACTTTTTTGGCAAAGATACTGGAGGGGTTAGCTATTTCCTTCTCTTATTTTATAAATGGGGAAACTGAGGCAAACAGGGTTAAATGATTTGCCCAGGGTCACACAGCTAGCAGTGTCTGAAGCCAGATTTGAACTCAGCAAGATGAGTCTTTCTGACTTCAGGCAGGTACTCCAGACACTGCATCACTTAGCTTCCTTTGTTACAGGAGAGATCAGGCTTGACTAAACAGAATTTTTTAGGAGTAGGTGATAATGTGGCAAATGGAGTAGCTTTCAGTTTAAAATAAATTTGACTAAATTACTCTAACTACCTTCAAAAGTCAGTCAAGCAATCATGTCTGTTTATGGCCTTTCCTGATGCCCTCAGCTATCAGTGCTCCCCAAATAAAGTCATTTTGTTATCGATTTTTTATATATGCTGTATTTACTTACCTGTGAATATATTGGGATAACTAGGTGGTACAATAAATAGGGCATTGGGCCTGGAGTCAGGAAGCCCTGAATTCAAATATAATTTCCAATACTGACTATGTGACCCTAGGCAAATCACTTCATCCTATTTACTTCAATTTCCTCATCTATAAAATGAACTATAAAAGGAAAAGGCAAATTATGCCAGTATCTTTGCCAAGAAAACCTCAATTGGGATCATGGAGAGTCAGACACAACTGAAATAACTGTATAACAACAACAAAAATATATATTGTAACCTCTCAGTAGAAGGTAAATTCCTTTTGTAATTTTATTGACAGCATCCAGCACAGTGTGTGGCACACAGTACGTGCTTAATAACTCCTTGCTAAATTGAATTAAATCAGCAGTAGCTCCTATTCTTTTCACGCAAAATTTCTTTGTCTTCTAACCTCAAATTTCAATGAAACGAAAATTAAATTTTCAACATGACTAGAAATACATCTTTGGGTTGTTGTTTTTTTTTGTTATTTATTCACATTAAAGAATTAAGGGAAAACAAAAGTTGAGTTTCTCAATGAAAACATGAAACAAAAGGGTGGTGGCAAAAAGGATGATGATCCCCCTATAAATAAATTCTATAAAAGCAATTTCAAAAGCAGGTTAGTTGTGGTAAAATGAGCTCACTTTGGAGTCACAGGCCTTGCCTTAAATCTAGATGCCTATTCTTTACTACTTCCCTGAACCTAGCAGTGCAACAAAAGACTTTGGAACTTAACTTCACAAGACTTGAGTTCAAACCCTTGCTCTCTTTTTAACCACGTTTGAAATTCAGTTTCTTTATCTATATCTTTATCTATAAAATGAAAGGGTTAGATTCTATGATCACCAAAGTTTCCCTCCAATTCTAGAGTAGTAAACCTGTAATCCCAAATCCTTTAAGCTACCTGCGGTAGCCTCATCTGCCTAATGCAAACAACCAGACTAGATGGTCTCTGAGTCCTAAATCATTTTATTTTTCAGAAACAGATAAACAGATTTGAATAAGAAGAATCATGTGTCATCCCAATGTTGGAACCATTGTTCAACTTTGGGTGGGGATAAAAGGGAAGGGAACCATACCTAGAATCCAACTCAGGTGCAAAAGATGAGAGGTACAGAGAGAAACAAACAGAAACCGAGAGACAAAGAGAGAGAAGAAAAAGAAGAAGAAGAGGAAAAGGAGGATGAAGAAGAAGAGGAGGAGGAGGAAGAAGAGCAGGAGAAAGAAGAAGAGGAGGAGGAAGAGGAGAGAAGAATGAGGGATGGCGATAAAGGAGAGAGAGTTGATAGAAGAGTCAAATAGAGATGAAAGATAGAATGTTTGATAGATACATGCATATTCATATATATATGTATATATATATATAAACCATGTATGTATTATATGTCCTTATATGAAACCTTATATATGTAAATACATGCTACATATAAATATATCTACATGTAAACTATATATGTGTACATATAAATGCACAAATATATTTACATGTCCATCTATCTACTTAAAAGAAATCACCAGCCTTGCAGTATGTCAGCAAAAGCTGAAGTCTCTGCGGAAGGTTATGCTGGATCCCAGGAAGGAGAGTACATGGCACTCACTGCACTTGAGCATGACCTAGCGGCTGCTTCACCCGCATTTATGACAGGAAGGGGAAAGGCTAATTGTCCGTCTTCTCAAGTCCTGTGGATGCAGCTGTTCTCTGGGAGATAAATGGTGGGAATAGGAAATAACAAAGGAAAAAGTGTGGAGACAAAGAAAGGACCCATCTTATCCCTATATATTCACCAATTAAAATTGCCCAGGATGCTTGATACCTGAACCCATCACAGACACTTTACTTGGGAGTAAACACAATGTTCTCATAGATTCTTCAGAGAGATCCAAGAATGGTAAGCTTTGCTTCCCACTGGCTCTCTCATTATGGAGTGAGGTTTATTTAGACTGTAGGATGCTTAACAGGGCTGAAAAGCTTCCATATTAAGCATTCCTATTTCCATGTGAAGTTCATCAGAGGGGTGCTGGGCATTCTTCCCCTTCTTAGCTCAATGGTATATTTTAATGGTGACACATCAACACCAGAGAACATCGAAAATCCAGCAATCATTGTACTTTGGAACAAGACATACCATCTGCATCAGGAAGGCAAGATATATCCCTCCAAAATATATGTGTGTGTGTGTGTGTATATATATTTTTTTCCAAAATGCATTCCTCCAAAAAATGGCTTTGTGAAGCCTGACAGATTTTTGATTAAAGTTGACAAAATTGAAAATTATCTCATATGTTCTTTATATAATCCTTAATGGTAAACGGATATTCTTTTACATTTCCTCTAAAAACAAAGCAGAAGATAATTCATGTTTGACTGTATTTGGACTTCACAGAACTAGTTGTGTTTTACCCGGAAATTTTTATTCGTTGAGTTCCCATAGTCTCTTTTGTTGTAGGTTTACAGCTTTTGGCTTGAAGATTTAAGACCTCTCTACTGAATTTGGAGTAAGGAAGACGGGTCTGACTATTGCCTCAGAGACTTGTACAGAGAGTTTACGCAACTCACCGGATGTTTCCAAGTCTGTTTCTTCATCTGTACAATGGGGATAATAAGAGAGCTTACTTTACAAGGTTGCTGTGAGGACAAATACGTAAGACACTTTGCAGATATTTAAGTGATGATGTGATAATGATGATGATGGTAATGGTGGTGGTGATGATAGGAGCAGGTGAGTACAGTGAAAAGAACTCTGAATTTGGAGTCAAAAATCATTCAAATCTTTCTTTGCTCCATCACCTATTTACATATAGGATCTTTGTATCAATTGAGTTTCAGTATCCTTTTAGGGAATCTAGGGAATATCAGTAGCAGTAACTGACCTTTGAGATCCCTTCCAGATCTAGTGCTACTGCTAAGAACACTGCTTCTAATCTTGACCTTACACTAATCTCTATATTTCCCTCTAGTTCCAATCCTAATATCATTCCTTATTCTACCTCTAACTTGAGTTCAATATGCAAATGCCTAAGTTTTTTGATCATCTCTGATTTAGAAGGTCTGTCCCTTCACTTTCCAGGAGCTGAAAAAAATATGGTCACAAATTTAGAACAAAAATGTTCCTCTGATATAAACATCACAGGACACCACTAAGTATCACTAAAGGACTACAGAACTTTTGACCAAACAATTTACTCTGTAATCCTCATATGATCCCTAATAAAGATGAAAATTTCACTTGTCATCTTGGCTCTTCTTTCCCTCATAAATCAGAATTATTTTCTTTAGAAGACTTGGGAAATGTTCAATGGTTCACTCACACTTGCCTCTATTTCAGGAAGCTCTAGCTTGAACTCTTGTTGACCCCGAATTCCAAATCCCATGAGCAAAGAAAATAGGTACAAAACACTTCCTATGTATTATTTTAGCATCCCAAAACAATGGCTCATCAGCATTTCAAAGCCAACAAACATATTTAATTGTAATGAAATAAATATGTTTATATTTACTAAGTAGTGACTATGTGCTAAGCACTATAGATATAGGAAAAAAAATAGTGCAGCTGCCCTCAAGGAGCTTAAATTCTCAAGATGGAGACTTGGCTGGGGGAGGGAGGTGGATAGCCCAAAGAAGAGCTCTTTAGTATGGAAATTACAGGGAGAGCTAGTGGGATCTTGGGGGAATAAATTGACATTTTTCATCCAGGAATAATAACAGAGTTGATTTGCTTATGGTTCCAGGACCTGATGGGGAAAGTGGAAAAAGGGGAAAGGAAAAAATATTTAAATTATTATTAGATTGCTAGGAAGAAAGTAGTAAAAGAGGTGGTCAGAGAAGAGAGACTAAGGTCAAAGAATATTCATGTGTGAGAAAATAGATTCATAGAGAGTTCAAATGAATCATTCCAGGTCTACATATCTGCACATAAATAGGTGAGTAGTAGATAGGGGGCCAGACCCAGAGGCAGAAACACTTGAGTTCAAATGTGATATATACTAGCTATGTGAGCCTGGGCAAGTCACCTAACTTCTGACTCAGTTTCCCCACATCAAAAATGGGATAAAATAGCACCCACCTCCCAGAGTTGTTGCAAGGATCAAATGAGATAATAATTATAACGTACTTGGCACAGTGCCTTGTATAAGTAAGTACTACATAAGTGTTAATTAGCCATTACAATTATTGTTCTTTGTATCCATGTAGCTCCTCATTGAGCCTTCTATATAAAAGTTACATAGTGAATCTCTGGTAACTAAACAAGACAGTAGTGGGTAAATCCTGTGCAGAGGATTATAAGAAGACCTGTCATGAAAAGAAAGGTCTATGTTGAGGAAGTAACAAGAAATGAGACTGGATGTGTAAAGGGTAGAGGAGAGGACTCTAATGGGTACAGGGTCTCTCAAATGCTAGGCTATAGAGCTTAAGGAAGATAAATCAAGGCAGACATTAAAGCGACTTTAGAGATTGTTGTGGATGGTGGTTGGAGATATTGCGTGTCTCTAAAATTCTTGAGCCTCCCATTTTCTATCTACCAAATCCAAGCCACCAATTAAACCACTAAAAGCAGAGTTCACTAAGGCCTGTGGCCAAGATTCCCCTCATACCATGGATGGTGCTGTGAATTATTCATGAGCATTAGTAATCCTGCCAATAAGCCAAGCATATGCATGTCATATTACCATTTGGGTGACTTTAGCACAGCTGACATGAACCCAGAATCTTGTGGATTTAAAAACAGCAAATCTCTATTTCTCTGAAATGGTCAGGAAATGTTGTATAATCATTTAATATCCTTAACTGAAAGGATAACTAAAAGTTGGTATAATGACTAGTCTGACAAACCTGAATGACATATTAAAGATGACTACAATCAAAAGCCAGTTGGAGAGGACAAGGAGCATTGATTAATTTAAGAAAAGAGATAATTTCACAGCCATCATCCTTAAATAGATGTGTACTCTCTTCAGTGTGTATGCTCCCTCCTATAATCGAGAGTAAAACCCACTCATGCCCTTTCCCTAGCTCATTATCTTCACAATCCTCCTGCTCCTAGGGTCACTTCTACCTCTACCTTAAATTCTGGGACCAAACCTGAACCTAGACTGTGACTGAACCCTAATCACTCATCACTGTCAGCATCTCTGTTAAGTTCTCCTTTGGTTTTCTAACCTGCATCTTTTTAGCATCCAGGTTTTTGCCAAGGACCACATGACTGAAACTCCTACCTGGTAGTTAATTTTAGTTCACTGCTCTTTGGGAAATAGATCTCTGGAGGCAAAGGACATTTCCAACATTCATTACATGGACCTCTGGGAAATATTGTTTCTAAACTATGTCTGAAGACTCTGCCTACAGTTATTTGTCTTCCAAATGGTGCTTCATTAGTGGCAGTTCCATACTTCTCTCTGACCCATTCTGGAGTCCCCGAAAGACAGGGATTCTTACCCTAGGTCAAATTAGGTGTGATTGTGATGGAATAAACATGAAACCTGGAGTCAGAAGATTCTGGACTGAATCATGACCCCTACACCCACTAGCTATAATCAAATTCCACTTAGGGACCAAAAAAAAAATCATTAAGATGCCAACATAACTTTCTAATTTTGTCTTGTGTGTCTCCTCATAGACTTTGTGCTCCAGCCAAATTGGACTAACCACCATTTGTTTAATGTTTCCCATGATTTTGTTACTCTGCCTTTTTTCTATACATGTGATACTTTCTCCCATCGAATCTTCTATGGAAATCTATCCTTCCTTCAAACATATCTCCAAAATGACATCTTCCATGAAGCTTTTTTCAGTTCCTAAAGTCCGAAGTTAGAACATCATAGGATTTAGAAGTCAAAAAGATCTTAAGAATCTTATATTGATTCACTAAAGTGGCACAGTGGATAGAGTTCTGGACCTGTAGGAGGCAGGAAAATCTGAATTCAAATCCAGTCACAGACACTCACTGTCTGGGTCTCTCTTGGCAAGCCACTTAACCTCTCCCTACTTCAGTTTCCTCAACTGTTAAATGGGGGTAATTAGAACAGAACACCTACTTCCTAAGATTCTTGTAAGGATTAAAAATAATGATATTTGTAAAATGCTTAGCACAATGCCTGGTACATAGCAAACACTTAATAAGTGCTTGTTTTCTTTCTTCTTAATCTGGAGTCCAGAAGTTTGTTTGAATTATATTTGCAATACTGCTCCATTGAAAGACATTATTCTAAGAAGGAGTAGTTAAATTATACCAGATTCCCAAAGGGGTACAAAAGAAGAAAAAAAATTAAGAATTCCTGATCTAGAGTAATGTTCCATGTTATGGCAGTTAACTGTCCTCTAGACTCTCATAATTTGAACACCCTCTCTCAATAACTCTTCCATGTAGTTCTTTCATGTAACTTTTCCATGAAACTCCTCCATTTAACTTCTATGAAACTCTTCCATGTAATTTGTAGTCTAATTGGCAATGTAGAAATTTAGATCCACAACATCTTCTCTATTAGACCATCAGCTCTTTGAATTTAGGAGGCAAATCTTTTTATTTTTACATTTCCACTAGTATCTATGCTGAGTAACCATGGTCATAGAGTCTTACATATAGAGTTGGAAGAGTTCTTAGAGGTCATCTAGTCAAACACTCCTCTATTTTACACATGAGGAACTCAGACTCCAGGGCATTAAGGTATCTGCCAGATATCACACACCAATAGTAAGTATTAGATGTGGGATTTGAATCCAGGTCTCCAGAGCCAGAGTTCTTTCTCTTGTACCAAGTATACTAAATAAATTTTAAGATTGAATGCTTTATTTTGAAGAAATGTAATCATAACAATATTTTCTGTGGTAATTTTTTTTTTCAGATTCTTTGCCCTATCATGAGCCAGAAGGGATCTTTTCTCCTAGGAAAAGAAGAAACTGAGAAAATCACATTTTGCTTCTCCTTTCTTTTTTGTTTATATTTCTCTTCCACTCTTTGAGTGTGATTAAGTGATTTGCACTTAATCACACTTAAACTTTGTATTAAATTGTAAGCTCCTCAGGGTCAGACACTGGTTTCATTTCTTGATTGTATGTCCCCAGAGTCTAAAACAAGGATTCTCACCAAAGAGTGTGTGCTCCAAAAATGTTTGATATTTGCTTATGGAAGGAGGGAGAAGAGAGAGTGAAGGAATGGAAGAATAGGAAAGCTGTTTGGCCATAAATATAAGAGAGTTTGGAAGTGAGATGAGAAGTCAAGAAAAAGGAAAGAATTTTCGAGGAGAATGAAACAACCACAAAAGGACAAATAATCCTGAGTCACAAATATGAAAAATCCTCATCTTGGCCCCAAAGCAAAGGTAATATTTTCACTAGAATGAACAGTCCTTGAAACATCTCTCTCTAAGATCCAAACACCATCAGCCATAGGAGACATGAATGTCTTCTTTTTTCCATCTATTTTTTACAGGTGTCCAAACATTTTACCAGTTAAAAAATTTAATGCAGTTAGTCTAGGTTTTTAGTCCTGCATTCCCTTATTACAAGATCAACTCCCTGGGAGTACAAGAAATAGACAAGATTTCCAATGTCTTTCCTTCTCTCTCTTGACCATTCTCTCCAGTGGCCAAAAACTATGAACTATATAATATATATAAAACATACATGTTATTAATAATATATTATATACATATATATATAATATATAATAATTATATATATGCATATATTATATATATATATATTCTACACCAGCGATCCAAGCAGAAACTTGGGGGTTTTAGTGACCATGGGGCTCTGTCTGATTTCTCATTTGGATAAACTGAGTCAGGATGCTCAGCTTTCTCAAATTCTTCTCAGAGAATACTGTTTTTGTTCTGAATGGACCCAAAGAAGACACTCCAACTTGTGAACTAGGATATTAAAAATCTGCCTTCTTTTCTCTAGTATGAGATTTAGATACTGTGAGGTCCAGGTGTTTCTTTTTCCAGCCAGCCACAAAGGTAAATGAACATAGATCACAATGTTCCTGAGTGCCTTAAATGCTACGTACACTACAATTTAGTGTTTGCCAAATGGTTTTATTTTTAAACAGTGCTTTTAAAACATTACCCTGGATAAAACTTGACTTTAGTGTCCCTGTTCATTCAATCAATCAACAAATATTTATTCAGGGCCTACTTTGTTTAGAACACAGTCTGGACATTGTGAGGGTTCAACATTTGGAGACCCTTCATTTAGCTGATTAGCTATAGACTAGTTGAAAATGGCAACTTCAGGTATGTGACACTCTCTAAAGGATGATCAATAGTTTTCCTTATAATTACTTAAGAGTCACAAGACATCAAAGAATAAAATAAATTTATTTATTTAATAAAAGATAGAGAAATGACTGGATCTTCTGGTAGTAAAGAAACACATGCATGTGTACACACAACACACATACACTCTAATGGTACGCCATCCCTCCTTGGTCCTTGCCTTAGCAAAAACAAAGAATTGTAGCTTTCTTCCTCATTCTAAAAGGCTTGTTTCAAGGTGTTCCTTCCCTGGTAGCTTTGTTATAATGCTCTACTTCCTCACAATGCACCTCTTTTACCAAAGACCTTCCTATGATTTCTTGCTAGAAATAGGAAAACTATGTTGGTGACCATTGCAAAAATCTAACCATGAAGTGGCTAAGGGCTTGGATTATGGGAGTAACAGAGGGAGTAAAGAGGGAATAAAAGCAAAAAATATTCTGAATGAAGAACTGATAAGATTTGCTTACTGACTAGATATGAGATAAGGAAAAAGAAAAAGATTGGAGTGGGGGTTCCATGACTGGATAACCACTGATTCAACTAGAAAAGAAAGGAGTAGACCCAAGAGACTATTGGAATAGGGGGACAGAAATTTAATGACTGTAGAGCTTATCAGCAGTGATAAAAAAGGAATCCAGGAATTCACATTTTACAAGATAAGTGATCATTAATATCACACTGGATTAAGAAAAACAACATAAAGTTTTAAATCTAAAAAATTACAACATGTATTAAACAATAACAAATAGCAAATTTGTCATTGTAAAATATTAAATAAGTAAAAATTTTAAAGTGCAGTAGGGATGTTATTTAAACATTTGTGTTTAAATAACAAAGAGTACAACTCTGGACCTTTGGATGACTGTATTCACATTCACTGCCATCAATTCCACTAAATTTCCATTTCTCTCTTCTACCCAATGATACTCAAGTCTAAGTTAGAAACAAGATTTTTGCTGCTTTAACATATTGATGATAACAATCAAAACCCAGCTGTGGGGAAAAGGGTAGTTAGCTCAAGAAAACAAGACTGAATTCCAAAGCTACACTTATCTTGAATTGGATCTGTGATCTGTCCAATGTGGGTATTCTCTCCAATGAGTCAGATTAAAACTGATCTTGGCCTGTTCACACTTGGCGATTCTTCCCTATCCTCCCATAAAGTTGCTTCAAGTGGCTCATCCAATATACTAGGATCCCAACAGTACAGGAGAATTATCCCTCATTTTGTCATGTGACTTTGCCCACATTTTTTCCACTCACACATTTGTCTGTAAATTATAATTATACTAATTTACCCATATGATTTCTCATTTTCAATGTCCTAAAGCCTGTTCATACCCATCATTTACTTCTCGTTTGCTTTTTGGATGATCTTCAATTTCCTCTCTCTGGAGAATTTAATCATTCCTTTACTTTTGACCATTCAACATCTTCTGAAAAATATTGATGAGTTTAAAAAAAAAATCAGGATCTGTGTACTGGGCAGAAAATATTTAATAACCAAAAACAACAAACAATACAATAATAATCATCATTTCTATAATTACAAAGGCTTTACAATACACTTTTCTCACAAGCCTACAAAGTAGGTCTTTTTATATGATAAAAGGAAACAAGAAATCTATTAACATTAAGCACTGTTAAGCTATACTGGTCACCAGTGGAAACAAAATTATTTCCAGGATACTGTTGCATACAGTCAATGAGCATTGGAACCTGTTGCTACAGACAAAGAAAACTGAATTGGGAGGAAAGATTGTAGCTCCTTTAATGGCATTATTCGTCTAAGAAGAGGACTAGAGTCCATAAGGGGAGAGAGTCCATGGTTTCTCTTCTTTCCACTTTTTCCTCTTTCTTTCTCTTTATTGTTCTCCTTTTCTCTTCTTTTCCTTTCTGGTTAAATGAGCACTTTATTCCACTTATGGTGTGTACAGAAATGGAGAACTGGACAAAGTTACAATGAGATTAGAACAGAAAGAAAGAAAACCACATCTTTCCATGTCTTTCTTCAAGACGTTACTATGGATTTAGCACCAGGTTGGGTTTTTGTCTTGTTTTTGTTTTGTTTGTTTATTTGTTTTATCCATATTTGTGATTTTATTCATGAAGAAAACTCACCACATGGAAACTCCCTCTACAGTTTTGGAAAGTTGCAAGAGACACTGATAGATAAATCGTATCAGACACTTACTTCCTAGGATAATCCTGGGAAAGTCATTTAACCTCTGGCTACCTCAGTTTCCTCATCTCTAAAATAAGGATAATAATAGCATTTATCTGCCAGGGTGGTTGTGAGGACAAAATGAGATGATAGTTGTAAAGTACTTTGCAAGTTTTAAGTGCTATATAAATTTAAATGCTAGTTAAACTTTCTGGTTAGTTGCCTCAACTACCTCAATTTCACTTTATCCATGAAAAAAATGACTAAAGTAAGCCTCAGAGGTCCTACCTTGACTTTATGCTTGCTTCCTCTCAGTGCCTGGTTAAAAATATTACAATGCTATTCATCCCTTTGGGTGTTTAATAAACTATTATGTAGCTAAGCATATCTTAATATTATTATTATTATTTTTCCATCAATTTTCCCATAACTGTCTGCCCTACTTAGTGTTCCCAGAGCACTGAGCCACTCTTAATTGGACATTTAAAAAATAAAATCCAGGAGGTAAAAGAAAAAGCATTAACCCTCATGTCTTAAATAAAACTCATACATATCCACATCCCCAGAAATTGAGGAAGGAAGGCCCTGTCACTCTTGGGCCCCAAGGTGCTACTGAATAGTACAAGGAAAGCACATAATTCTACTTCTGCCTGTCCATAAACTTTGCTTCTTGCTGAGAAAGCCAAGCAAGACATCAGAGGCCCACTGAGACATTCTCCACAGCAGCATCGAAGCCTGTGGTCTCTTGGCCAGGCCAGCATGTTAGAAGCAGCGGGCCTCCCAAGGGAACAGAGCCTAGAACTACAGTTGTTCTACCTCTGAATATAAATGTTATATTGTCTGTCCTTCCAGAGCCAGCATATCCGCCCCACTCCCATTTGGATCTAATCCCTTTGCAGGCCTACTGAGACTTCTTTCAGCTCAGCCAACCTCACAGATGTCTAGAGCTAGGGCCCTATAGCCTAAATGGTTTGACTGGGACTCAGCCATCTGAGGTGATTTGCAGGTTCCTGTGTTGGATTTTCTGGTACATTGGGGCCTTTTTTATTTTCTCCATAATTCAGTTAACATTTTGTATCTCCTTCCTCTCCCACTCCAACTATACCTTAACTGTGACATATATAGCATTTCAGGAGAGGAGGTTGTTGCTTGTTATAATTAAATAAAATTTTATTCTTTATTGTGAATTTAATAACCATAAAGGAATATTTCAAATATGCCAAAAATAAGCTTGTATAATATAACTGGATATTCAGTCTGATTTCCCTTTGATCAGGGAACCTGGTAGCTATGATAAAAGACTGAATTTCTGTTACATACAGATTTACACACACACACATATATATATATATATATATATATATATATATATATAACATTTCAATGTTTAATAATATATATTGTTTAATATTAAATATTATATTAAATTATAATATTTAATATATAATTATACAATAATCATATATATGAATATTATAAATGTATAAGTGTATCTATCATAAATGTCATTTAACAAAGTAATAATAAAATTTCTCTATTTGTTTCTGCTACACTTTTTGTTTCTCTCATGAACTTTTTTGAAAAATATTTTATTGATACCTTGAGTTTATATTAGGTGTGTGCATATATGTACTTGAATATAGGTGAGAGAGGAGATTCTTTGCCTCAGTTGCTACCTAACTTTAATCATTGAATGGCTGTAGTCTCAGTCAAACTGAGATCTGTTGAAGATCCTAACTTTAAAAGGTCACAGTCTCCCATTTCATGCAAAGCCATCTCCAGTTATCTTGATCTATTTCTTGCCACTGGATCCAGATGGCCCTGGAGGGGAAAGTGAGGCAGGTGACCTTGTCCTCCCTCAAGTCCAATTTACTTTCATGTCATGGCATCAACTCCCTGATGTCATGGTCTTCCTTGAGAACAAAGGTAAAGTAACAATAATAACAATTATATATATATAATATAAATATATATATATATATATACATATACACACACACACACACATATATATATATATATATATATATACATCCCTAAAATAAAATTTTAATAATTTATTGATTCTTTGACATATACATTCAACATAAACCCAAAGCATATATATATATGTGTGTGTGTGTGTGTTATATACATATATACATGTATGTATGTTTGTTTACCTTATATGTATTTTACATATAAATACATTCACACACATATATATTTCATTCACTTCTAATTTCATATCATAACTCTGTCTCTGGAAAGTCACTTAAACTTTTAGTGTAGGTAACTCTCTGAGAATGTAAATTGCAGAGAAGATGATGAATTGTCCTGGTAGAGGGAACTACCCCAGGAGTTAGGATTCCTACACCAATGAAATCACAAATACAATCCCTGCACCCTATCTTATCACTACCCAGAAGACCAGTGATTCTCAAAGCATGTCCAGAGAATCCTGGAGTGGGGGGACTCTCTGAAATCCTTGCAGAGGGCATGCAAATTCAAAATTAGTTTTTATTTCTAATATGGTAATTATATATAAATATAACCCACATAAAGAAAAATTCTTTGGAAGATACTCAATAATAGTGTAAAGGGATACTGAGAATAAAAGCTTAAGAACTATTGCTCTAGACTACTCTTCTTCCTAATCATTGGAAGAGAAGCTCTCTCTTGTAATAAATCCACATGATTCCCATTTCTTGACAGAGATGTAATAGATTAGAAGTGCAGAATGAAATATGAATTCTGAGATACAGCACTTCTTCCACAACAAAATATGCTCTGCTCTCAGATGGCATAAATCTCCATCGTGTCAACTTTTCTCTTGCACTCTGGACATTTTTCTAAGAACTACACTCCCAAGGACAAGAAGAAGGGTGAGGGTAGAGATGGGAACAAGAACAGAAATAGGGCTGGATGTAGGGAGGGAGATGGAAATGAGATGGGGATGGGGATGTATTTGAGGTGTAGCAATAAGGCAAAGGAAGACAAAAGAATGATACTTATTTGTGTTAGGCACTGGGCTAAGCACTGGGAATTTGAAAACAAAACAAAACAAGATGATCCTAATTTTCAAGAAGTTTACATTCTGGGACTTCTAATGATATGAGATAATGAAGATTCATTAGTTGTTGAGTCACTGAATTGACTTCATGGTGGAGTTATCTTCAGGGAGAAAAGGCAGCCAGTATAGAGATGGAGTAGACTGGAGAATGAGCTACAAGAATGATCTGGGTGGCTAAGACTTTGGATGCTATGAAATGACGTCTTGTCCAACAATACCTGACCAAGAATCGCTTCAGTATCCCTCCAGTAAGTGATTATCCATCCTTTGCCAGAAGGATTATAGTGAGGGGTAATACACCAAACTCCATGGTAGCCCATTCCACTTTTAAAATTACATTTTTATAGGATTAACAGAAATAATAAATGGGAATGGGAATGTGCTTTTTAAACTCACGAGGTTTTAGACTTTTAAAGTTTAGAATGAAATGGTGTGCTCTCAATGTCCTTTTTAGCATTAATAGATATAGTAAGTGGTGATAATGATGTGCTGCTTAAACACATATGTTTTAACCCTTAAGTTTTGGAACATTCAAGTCCAATAACTTTATAATGACAAAATTACTTATTCCATGTTTTTTTTAATTTCCCAGAGTCCTCTGGAGCAGCCCCCAAAGACAATCCAGACCTGTGATTATACAATTTATACTATGAGTCAAAGAAAAGGACAATTGAAAGTTGGGAAGGGAATTGATAAATGGTCAAAGGATATGACCAGACAGTTCTCAGACGAAGAGATTGAAATTATTTCTGGCCATATGAAAAGATGCTCCAAGTCATTATTAATCAGAGAAATGCAAATTAAGACAACTCTGAGACACCACAACATACCTGTCAGATTGTCTAGAATGGCAGGGAAAGATAATGCAGAATGTTAGAGGGGATTTTGGAAAACAGGGACACTGATACATTGTTGGTGGAATTGTGAATACATCCAGCCATTCTGGAGAGCGATTTGGAACTATGCTCAAAAAGTTATCAGGCTGTGCATCCTCTTTGATCCAGAAGTGTTACTACTGGGCCTATATCCCAAAGAGATTTTAAATAAGGGAAAGGGATCTGTATGTGCAAGAATGTTTGTGGTAGCCCTCTTAGTAGTGGCCAGAAACTGGAAACTGAGTGGATGCCCATCAGCTGGGGAATGGATGAATAAATTGTGGTATATGAATATTATGAAATATTATTGTTCTGTAAAAAATGACCAACAGGATGGTTTCAGAAAGACCTGGAGAAACTTACATGAACTGATGCTGAGTGAAATGAGCAGGACCAGGAGATCATTATAGACTTCAACAACAATACTATATGCTGATCAATTCTGATGGACGTGGCTCTCTTCAACAATGAGATGAACCAAATCAGTTCCAGTAGAGCAGTAATGAACTGAACCAGCTACCCCCAGTGAAAGAACTCTGGGAAATGAGTATGAACCACTACATAGAAAAAAAAAGTAAAGAAAGAAACAAATGATGAAGAAATTCTGATGGCAATTAATTCTTATAAAAATCCCTAGCTAGGTTGCTAACAAATCCTGGATACCAGATAGTCCGAAGATGTCAAATTTCTTAAGGTAGAGATTTCTGAGCTGACTTAGGCTAAGCCTATTAAACTTACCAGGGAGTCCAAGGAGGGGCACACCTGCCAAAAAGATGGGCCAAAGCTCTTAAATCAATCAGAGTGGCAGCAGGCCTTTGAATAGCCCTGCCATTTCTAGCCAAGAAAAGATAAGGAATCCTAATCTTAAAAATTAACTAGGTTATGCATTATATCATTGTTATTGTTATTCAGTTATTTGTGAGTTTTCATGACTCCTTTTGTAATTTTCTTGGCAAAGATACTGAAGTGGTTGTCATTTCTTTCTCCATCATATTTTAAAGATAAGTAAACTGAGGCAATTTCTTTCTCCATCTTATTTTAAAGATAAGGAAACCGAGGCAAATAGGGTTAAGTGACTTGCCCAAGGTCACATAGCTAGTATCTGAAGCTGGATTTGAACTCAGGAAGATGAGTCTTCCTAACTCCAGAGCTAGTATCTTATCTACTGTACTCCCGTCCAATCTTCCTTATTAGACAACAAGCCCTTTAGGGACTAGAACAATGTTATCCTCTGCTTTGTCAGTCCATCATGTATATCATTCACTTTGGAATTTGAAAGGCACTAAATACTGCCTCAGACACATCTTAGATGCACGATCCTGAAATGCCAGGATCTTGCATCTAGAATGAGAGTCAATTCACCTCTCAAACCAGCTTCATCTGAAACAACGAAGATGATAAAATGTATAAAAACTACTGAGATGTTGTAAGGATCAAATTAGATCATGTACACAACTCCATCTGCCAAATGCCACTAATAATCACCATCATTATTACTGTTTTATATTCATCTTTAAATCTCTAAGTAGTCCCTATATAGTGCATAGATATTTGATGAATGTGTTAAATTAAACTGAATCTATCCACACTTTTTCATTGATCCCATCCATTCCAGTAGAATATAAGTTCTCTAAGGAAGCAGACTGTTTTGTTTGGACCTTTGTAAACCCCCTTTTCCTAAAATAGTGCCATGCACATAGTAGGTGATTAATATAAATGCTTGTTGAACAAATGACCAAGGAACACATGTATACTATAGTGCAGGGTTAGGAATGATCATATGAAAGAGAGTGACTCTAACTAGCCCACACAACTTTAGAAATATCAATTTGCCAACCAACTTGATAAATCTTAGTTGAAAACGGGAACAGTGGTGACCTCATCATTAAAGACTTCCCAAATACTCAAAATAATTCTTGAGCTACTCTGCACTAAGTATCATGGTACAGAAGATTTAGATGGAACCAGGCTTTCCAAAGACCACACAGAAAATTGGATGGATTAACATTCAGCAGACCCTGAATCTCATATTTGCTCCATTCTCCTAATTTAGAGAATGATCAGTCCTCCCCATCTAAAAGGTCACTCATTACTTATGCCTTCCCAGGCATTGAAAGGAAACAGCTTTCCTTCTCTTCACCAGCCATTCCAATGGGGCAAACAGAAACTACAGCCATTAAACAAAGCCACATCTTTTGAATAACTACAATTACCAGTCGTGCCCAGCTATAAATTCCACCCCAACTCCATTATTTCCCTGTCTCTGGTGAGCCTTCTCCCTATCCTCCAAGTAGGCAGTTCCTCTGAAGCCTTTTTCTGTCCCTGTCAGGTTACCCCACTTTTACATCAGGAAATTCTGCTAAATGATCATTTTTGTTTCCTAAAGAACCACCTCAAAGCTACTCTTTGCTTAATTACTTGCTTCTAATTTTTGGATTAACCTGATATTATATTTTATCCATTTCTTTTCTTGAAAGTAAACTCTACTCTCATGTCAAGTAACACATAAGAATGTGTTTTTATAAAGAATATACATATATTTATTTTATTATAATCATATATTTTATAAATATTTTATTTATTATATATTTTAATATTTTATTTTACTATAATAAACATTTTATTATATATAAATATAATTCATATTAATGATAAATATTTTATTTATTATATCTATTTATAAGAATCAATTTTATAAAACCTCCCCCCCCAAAAAAGACTTCCTTGACCTTCCCTGTTCTTTCATCCCACAGGACTGGCAAACCTAGCATTGAATGCTAGAGACAAAAGATATAATAAGGCAGAAAGACAAATGATATAATAAGGCTCAATCACAGCCACGTCACAATCTTGAAATAGATGCGTTTTCATGTTTTAAATATCTCAAATGATCTTATATTTATTTGTACACATGCCAAGTCATAATATAGCAGCAGAATGTAAGCTTCCTGAGTACAAAGATTATTTCTTTGTATTCCCAACCTTATGAGAAGCCCCTTGTCTTGAATCCACTGGATATATAAGAGTAGATACTTGAGACTTTAAGTACTTCAGAAAATTAGGTAACCCATTAAATACTTGAGGTTTCAAATAAATTATTGAGGGGGAGAAGTAGGGGGAAAGGGGGAAAATTGGAACATAATGCATATGTTTTGAAAATGGAAAATTTTAATAAAAAGCTAATCTTGTACAACCCCTCCCAAATAAATATTAACAAACTCTACCAAAAAAAAAAAGCCAAATAAATGATTGAGGACATACTTTCTTATTACCAAAATAGCATGATTTCATTCATTCAACACCATCTATTCAAAGAAAGATGAAGACCAACATTCCATTTGTGACAACTAAAAGCTCTGTGACTGGAGAGACCAGTTTTTCTTCATCTGTCTTCACAGTGTTGGGATGATTCAAATGATATAATTTAGTTGGTTCAATTGACAACCTTAAGTTAATGTATGTCAGTGCCTATTAGACAATATTGAATGCCTAGTAGGTGATAGAGGCTGTGAGGGATACAAAAACTAATAAGATACAGTCTCAGCCCTCAAGGAGTTTAGAGTGGCGCAGGAGAGAACATGCACACAATTAAAATACCAAGCATAATGTGATGCAATTAGGTGGTACAGTAGATAGAGTGTTGGACTTAGAAGGAGGACCTGAGTTCGAATTCATTTTCAGATACTTCTTAGATGGATGAAGCTGGGCAAGTTATTTAACTTTTGCCTACTTCAGTTTCCTCAATTATAAAATAAATATAGTAAAAAAAACTCCTACCTCCCTGGGTTGTTGTGAATATCAAATATTACAAAACACTTTGATAAGCTTAAAGCATACTAGTTATTACTATCATTATAATTGAGATGTCTGTTGGAGAAGAGACCAGGGAAGACTTCATTGAAGAGGCTTTATTTATATTTGCTTTTCTTGATTTATCAAAAAAAAAAAAAAAAGTTACTACAGCATCCATTTAATTAACAAGGAAATATTCTAAAATGTCATTCAATATGAAAAAAAGATATTTGCATAGACATGTAGTTAGGAATTTAATAATGAGTATATAAAATCAATTAAATCTGTAATAGTACAGTCTAAGTTGTTTCCTAAAACCAAGAACAATGGTGTTAGGTTCTTACTAAGTGCTAATGAGATAATGAGATATTAGGTTCTTACTAGTTCCGGCCTTTACTGGGAGTTTTATTCCTTCGAACTTCTGGGGAGGAGCTTGCATGCTTAGGAGGAGCAAGTTCATTAGTTGAAGTATTTTTTCCCAGAAGCCCTTGCGTTATCCCATGCCCATTCTCTGGGAGGATAAAAGAAGACACCATTGAGCAAGGAGAGAGTCTTGTCTGGGCCAGACCTGGGGTGGCTCTCTGGAGGAAGAGAAGTCTCTACTCTAGGTCAGAGTTGGCGGCAGTTGAGACAGCAGATCTCCCAGAGAGCAATTGGCAGTTTCTGGAGACAACAGAATATTACATATATATACATATACATATATATATATATATGTTCTCTGGGAGGATAAAAGAAGGGCAGCATTGGGTCTGAGGGTATCTACTCTGATACAGAGTTGTGACGCCAGGCAGGCTGAAAGGAGACCAGTCTGATTTGAGGAAGGACAAGAGCTGGAGGAGATTACGAGCTCCCAAGAAACCTGTGCACAGAGGAAAAGATTTTACAGATCTCCTCCCAGAGAAGGATTATAATTGAGCAGACGACCAGACCCTCACAATTCAAGAACTTTACATATTGGCGTCCACAATGTGGGGCAAGTTCTTTTGCTTATCCTGACAAGGACTTATTCTGAGCCCTTCAGAGGAGCTAGACCGGACCTTCACACAATGGAGAAATTATTGTCAAATAAAATCAAAGTTAGGAAACCCCAAACTCGATATAAAATATTGTTAGGATTCTGACATCTTGCTATAAATAAGATGAGCCCATGGTTTAACAATTAATGGAAGAATCTTTGCCATTGATCCATTTTAATTTCAAATTCTTTTTGTTCTTGATTACCATGCAAGCCATCTTTTAAATTTGTAGGTGTCTCAAAAAAATGTGTCCTATCTCATTATTCCCAGAATATAATGCTTTCATTTCTCCTCATTTCCCTAACCTCATCCCCATTCCCCCATTCTTTTCTTTGTAAACTTCTTTTTTGCCCCATGAGCTCTTCTCTACTTTCTGAGCTAGACCATTTATTTTGTTCGTTTTATTCTCTATTGTGACTCCTCTCTGTTCCATTTTCTCTGCCATTTCTTCACCTCTTTACTCTCCTTTCTCTCCCTTGAAATAAGGAGATTGTCTTTTGGGGAGTCTCTTTTACAAAGATGTTCCCTATAATTAATTATAATAATACCTTGCACTTCTATAGTGTCTTTCATCCAAAGACCTCAAAGCTCATGAACAGTAATTATGCCTCACAAACCTCTTGTGAGGATGAGGAGGGTGATTATCCCATTTTACAGATGGGAAAACTAAGAATCAAATAAGTCTAAGTGATTTCCCCAAGCCACTCAGAGAATTATAGCAAAACTGAAGATAGAGTCTCAAAGTATTTGTCCCTTCCTTTTTCCCAGCAATTCTCCTTTTTTTTTTTTTAAATGGACATTTTAAACAGTACTTTCTTTTCTAAATATATCAATTTCCCCTTCTTTGCACAGTGAATGCTCTCCCTCACAGTTTTAAAAGGACATTCTTTCCATATACTTAACAGAGTTATCTTTGAAGGACGTCACAAATTACTTAGATTTTATACAACTAGTAAACCGATTTCCTTAAAGTGAAGAGGAAATGTGGTAGATAGAATGCTACACTTGAAGTTAGGATGATGTCTTTAAATCCTTGCTCTTATAATTTCTAGCTTTGTGACCATGTTGAGCAAGACTTTTAACTTCTCAGTTACTCAACCTCCTTATCTGTAAACTGAAGAGATTAAACTGGAAGACTATCAAGGTACTTTCCAAATCTGTGCTACTATAAGATAGCAAGCATTATAAAATGGTCTAGTTACAATCCTTACATCCATAGTCCAAGCAAGACACACCATCTCCCAAACCCTGCAGACAAGATAGGTGGTAAAACAAATCTTTCCCTTTCCCCCTAGTCCATCTCTGGGGGAAGGGAAGTAGGCAAACACTTATTTTATCCAACAGAGAGGGAAAAAAAAAAAAAAAAAAGGCTTGCCAATCACTCATGATGGTCAACTTGCTAACACATGATCAAGTTTGAAGCCCTTATTTGCTGGATTAAGATAGTGTGCTCTAATTAACTCAAGAGGAGCATTCCATTCAGCCAAAAGGCATTTAGGGGACAAAGAAAGGCAAGACTTTTCTTTTCTGCTAACTCCATGACTACCAGTCAAAATCCATCCTCAGCCAAAATGTAGCTCACATCTGTATGCCATGCATTGCATGCAAGTGGATCTTGTAGGGCCCTGCCCAGCACTTCAGATTTGAGAATAGCAGATGTCTCTTCCCATCATTCTGTCTCACCATCCTTATTCTCCTCCCCAAAATCCATTTCAACTTTGCTTCTTTTCCTTGTCCATGATGCTCCCCAGACAAGAAGCTCCTCTAATCCATTGTTTCATGGGATACCTAATAACTCAGCTGCATCTCCATCCCACCAAAATACATTTGCAAAATTACCAAGGAAATGTGTCAGCTTTCTAGAGGCTCCTTGCCTCATTCTTGTCTCTTGATTTGCAGACCTTGATATTCAGTTCTGGCCCTAAGTAGCTACCAGAGGAAAAAGTAAGGGATAAAGTGCTTCCTCTCTGAAAGAGACACAGAAGGGAGAAATTTCTGATTTCAACTCCCTTCAGAGAGAGAATGGACAAGTCTTTTGAAGTTATTCATAACCTAAAAAAACAAACAAAAAATAAATCCATCATTATCGCCACTCCTCCCTTTTTACTTTACAATGTATATCAATATCTTATATTTATGTATACATAAAATACATATATATGTACATATATATATGTATGTGTATATATATACATACATATGTATATATATATATATATACATATGTATGTATATATATATACACATATATGTATGTATATATATATACATATCTATACCTTAGATAGTGGAACATAAGATCATTATAAAGCAATATTGCATCTCCTTCAAGAGCTAGAAGAACTTACTATAGAATGGGGAGAGAGACATTATAGAAGTACTTTATAGGCTGTGTTTTGGCAGATTGTGGTCTGGGAATTACAGGTTAAATTTACCTCAAGTTGCTTCTTTTAATCCTCTTTTGATCTGGGGTAGAGTTTGGACACAATATTGTCAATATATGAATAAAGTCTTTGTGCTTGCTGGGGTCATAACAAGGTCACACCAAAATATATGATAGAAATCTATTATCTGGAGTATAGCCTGCCATTAGAATGGGGACACAGTTTTCTCTTCTTGCTTCCCAATACAACTAACTAATTCTAATAAAAAGCAAAAAAAAAAAAAAAAAAAAAAAAAAAAGGAGATCTAGTAGTCAGAGAGCTATGGACAACCAGATGCAAGCAGCCCCTTTCAATCAAAGAAAACAATATTGGTTCCAGAAGACCCCTACCACAAGCCACTACTCAAGGACTTCCTTTTGTTCTCATATATTTCCTTGGAACCATTTTGTCAGTCAGACAAGCCCCTTAGGACCACTTCTGTTGTTTCAGAATGTTTATGAGCAATCTAAGGTTGCTATATAAGCAGAATATAGATATATATGAGCAATAATAAATAACATATAGACATACATAAATAGTAACAAATAAAAAATATATAAGCAATTTAATCCTCTGAATATAAATACTAGCCAAAGAATTTAAACAAGATCTTTCCTTAACATCTCTGGGTCTCAGTTTCTTCAATTATGAAATATTGTTCTATGGTCCAAGTTCCCTTCTAGCACAAATATTCTGAATAACTCCTGAGAGGTGGGAGGAAAATCAATGAGTATACTAAAATTGAAGAAATCAGTAGGAAGAGAGAAATTCATCTTTATAGGTTACTGAAAGTTAGTACATTGCTAAATATAAGTGTACCTGTGATGACACTTATGGTGGTAGCACAGTTTCATCACATTCTGAATCTTTAACCACAAAAATGAGAGGCAAAGAGAAAAAAGTCACTTGATGTTTCGGTGCCTCAGTTTCCTTATCTGAAAAAATGAAACTAATAATTCTTATCATACCTAATCTAAATATCTTTCCAATGTGAAGATCAGTTGAGATAATGAAAAAGGCAGCTGCAAAAATTCATTTTTGATCTTTATTAATTACTATTACATTAAGAAGGGGATTAGACTAGGCGATCTCCAAGATTTCTCTAACCTATAAACCAGTCTACTTTATTTTACTTCCTTAACTTCACCAATTCCCTACCCACAATCCTTCCCCAATAATTTTTAAATGCCTTATTTATCATTTCATCAGTCCAACTCATACCCAAAAACAACCCCTTCTACAATCTGCCTGATAAGAAGTTATCCAATATGTCCTTGAAGACCTTCAATGAGAGGGAGATAATTCTAAACTGAGGCAGCTTATTCCACTTTGGGACAGCTCTAATCATTAGGGAGGATTTTTTATTTGTTTTTACATTGTCTAAAAGTAACCTCTTTGTGATTTCAACCCACTGTTCTTGGATTGGGATTCTATCTTCTAGAGGCAAATAGAAAGCATCCAATCCTTCCTCCATAAAGCAGTGTTTCATATTTTTTTTAACAGAAGTACGATATTAGTCTCCACATTCCCATCCCAAGTCTTTACTTCTCCAAGCTAAACATTCTTAGTTCTTTCAGCTGTTCCTTCTAAAATATATATTCAAGGTCATTCACTATATGGACACCTCTCCCTAAGAACTCTCCAATTTACCACTGTTGTCCCTAAACCATGGCATCCATAAGTGAACACAAAATCTTAATATGGTCTGGTCAGTGAAGAATACAGAAAAGCCATCAGCTCCTTGTTCTTGGAAGATTTGCCAGGTAGAACTAAGATGACTGAGTTAAGATAGATAATGAAATCAAGATAATGGTGTTGTAGGAAGAAATACAATGAGTTCTTCTCCATATACTCCACCTAATAGATCTAGAATCTTAATAAAAGAAATTCAGGGAGGGAAAAAAAAATCACAATAAGACCAAGATGGAGTTAGACTTCAGATAGGGAGGTCTTTGGACATTGGAGATGAGTTGGGCCAGTAACACACTACATGGACTACAATTCCAGATCACAGATCCAGGGTTAGAATGAATGAAATAGAAACCAATAACTTCATGAGTCAACAGTAATAAAAACAGTAAAAATATATGGCTGAAAAAAATTAGAGGAAATATAAGTATCTCCCAGTTTAAAGGAAACGAAGGTAGAAAATGTATTAAGGGGAAAAGTTAAAAATCATTGAACTCTTTGAATATGATGGACAAAAAACTATCATATTTTGAGAAATCTTTAAAGAAAATTGTTCAGATGTAATAGAGTCAGAAGGCAAAATAGAAATAAAACCCACCAGTTACCTCCTGAAAGAAACCCCAAAATGAAAATCCCCAGGTACAATTGTACTCAAAATCCAGAGCTTCCAGCAGCTAAAAAGAAAGAATTCAAATGCTAAGGAGCCACAGTTAGGAAAATATATGATTTATCAGTCACTACTATGAAGTAAAGAGTTTGAAATATGATAATCTAGAAGGTAAAATCTATAGACTCACAATCATGAATAATTACCAGAAAAAATGAATATAATACTATTGGGAAGAACATGAGTCTTTAATGAAGTAGAAAAATTATTTTTAAAGAGTAGTAAAGAGCAATTGACATAGAAAACATTTCATTTAAGTGTGAAATATGAAAAAAAAAAAACAAGGAGAAGAGGAAAGGGGGAATTAGAAGGGAAGGCAGATTAATGAAGATAGTCCTAAGTAAAACAAATTTGAAGGATGTATAAAATATTTATAGCTCCATTTGATATGTCAAAAATGGGAGCCTTGGTGCCTATAAAATGGAGAATAGATGAACAAGCTATGGCATGTATTTGTGATCAGATACTATTGTGCTGAACTTTTATCAGTGTGATGGTCAAGCAGGATTCCAGAGTACTAATGCTGAAACATGCTACCATCTCCTGATTGAGAGGTGAAGAATGCAGAATGAGACATCATTTTTTTAGGATACAGCAACTGCAGATATTTGTTTTGATTATGATATATTATGTGATTCATTGTTTTTCTTGTGCTCTCAGTGGGATGAGAGGGCTAGAGTAAGAGGATAAGAAAGCAGATCTTTAATTAAATATACATAAAACACACATGTTTTATATATGTGTATTTACATATATTTTATATATGTGTATTTACAGCTTATATGTACATAGTGTGTATATAATTTATATACATATAGTGTATTATATACTTAAATGTACACATAAATATATGTATGTATAAACTTGAGAATTCTGACCAACCATAATTCCTGAGGACTCCCTCCTATCTCCTGACAAAGAAATGATAGATTCAAAAGAGACTGAAATAAAAAAAAAATTTAAACATAACCAATGAGAAATCTTGTTTTACTTGACTATATATACATAATTATAACAGCAGTTACAAACAACAGAGGTTTTGTTTTGTTTTGTTGTTGTTTTTGTTGTTGTTGTTTTTTTTTGTTTGTTTTTGCTATCTCTATATGGGATAGGGGAGGAGAAGGAAGGATAGAAAATTGATCTTTGTTTAAAAATAAAATAAAATTCAATTTCTTTGAAAAAGAGATTTGCCAATCAAAGAGGTCCCTACCTAATCCCAATTTAAACCCTCTTTTTTATAGAGACAGGCAATAGTCATTGGCTTTACTATATGAACCTATAGGAACTTAATACCAACTTTGTCTCAAAGAAGAAAGTTTCCTGAGGCACATTGAAAGCCATAAATATTTCTATGGAATAGCACAGGTTGAGTAACTATCTCATTATGAGCCCACTAAAGTAGGGAAACTCAATGGGCAGAAGTTCACAGATACCTAATGGCAAAGGCTTTCAGCTCAGAGAACTACCAAGCAGAATGGGGATATGGGGTTGGTGACTTTATTATGCATGAAGTGTTCAGATGACCCTGCTCATGACCTCCCCTAACTGTGGTTTGTGGCTTTTACTTTCCCACCTATTAAAAGGACTAAATATGAGAACTGGGAGACTGTGCAAAATTCATGAGCTTCCCTGCCTTAGAAAGCTTTTAAAATATTAGGACTTATCCCATGCTCAGAACTGGTTTTGACAGCCAAGTTTCTTTAAAAAAAAAAAAAAAAAAAAAAAAAAAAAAAAAGGGCTTGTCTGAGTCAGTCCCTGTAAGAGGCCCTAGCATTTGGGGTACACTTTTATCAAGTTAATTTAGCCAAATGACCTGTTCGACTAAAATTTCCCTCCTCATTGAAATGTCTAATGAGGAAGACAAGGAAAAGAACAACTAAGATACAGAGGAAAAAGTCTGCTGTTGACCAAAATGGCGACTTTGGGCCATTACTCTTAGATCTTCCCTTTGAGACCAAGATCTATTCCCTAGGACAGGAAAGTGGATAGATTTTTGTAGAGCTGTAATAGAAGGAAAAATTGCAAAGAAGCAACATTAGTCTTGACATAAGGAAAAATGAACAATTAGAGCTGACCTAGAGTGGAAAAGGTAGAAGTGGGGATGAGAGGATCCTACTCTTCACTTAGAATCCTCCTTTGAGCAAAAGTTGGAGGTTCATTTGGATGGCATATTGTTCAGCTCAAGGTTAGACAAGCCTCCAATGCAGTTGAGTTCCTCTCTCCCTGGTCTACTCTCCCATGTGGAGTATTCTCACAATGGAGACAATTCCAGTTCCCCATGACCTCCTCCTGTGACTTGGGGGTTTCTCTTTGGAACTTCCCTTTGACAAAGAAGCCACACCTGCCACTGCTCACCTCTACCTGACTTCATCTCCAACTACTCAGACTACTTTTCTACCTTGCTCCTACCAGGTACCTTTTTCCCATTCATCCCTCCCTTTTAGTTTCCATATTTAATCTCCTCCCATTATAATGGAAGCTCCTCGAAGGAACTTTCTTTTTGTGTATTCCCACAAATACACACTTAGTTTAATTTCAGAATTTAGTAAATAAGCACTTAATAAATGAGAAACAGAAGGAAATTTTTTTCACAATATTTTTGTGACAATGTCAGCAAAAGAATAATAAAGGAAGAAGATAAAATAACGGCACTATTTTTCCCTGGGGCCATTTCATATTGCCTACCTGGTCAGCTATCTGCTCCCTAAAGTCTGCACACATTCCCTCAACTCCTTGCCTTCACATGGGCTATAGTTCCATACTTGGAATGCTCACCTTTCTTACCCTTGCTTCTTAGAATCTCCTATTTCCTCCAAGGCTCAATTAAAGTAACCTCTCCTATGATCCACCTTTGCTGATCACCTTAATTTTTAGGTCTTTCTTCATCCTTAAATTATCATATTTTTTTTTTGCTTTCCTGTTCACGTGTTATATCTCACTGTCTTGCTACAATATGGGTTTTTGATTAGGAATCTTATGCTCTCCTTGTTACATTCTTAGTATCTACTACAGTATCTTGCACATATTAGATGTTTAATTAAGACTTTTTAAACTGAATCTGATTCAATTGAGGAATTAAATTGCAATGTACTTTCCTCAAAAGGACTTTCAGATGTCCATAGTGCAAGAATTATCATCTCCATTTTATAGATGAACTCTGATAGTACCTTGCCTAAGGTTACATATCCAGTAAGAGTCATTTGTGTGTGTATGTATGTACCTATGTAAACACATGTATGCACATGTGTGTGACATGTATGTATGTACATATAATGTATGCTAGTGTGTGTTTATATGTATGTGTATACATACACATCTACATGATTTGACATATAGGTATTCTGCTTTACTTTTCAACCTTTTTCTACTTGAGACCCCTTTTCACCTGAGAAATTTTTACCTGACCCCAGGTATATAAGTACATGAAATAGGTATGCAAATCAAACATTTACAACTAATAAGTCATATTTTCACTATCCACACATTCAGTTATGAAACTCCATATGGGGTCAAACCCACAGTCTAAGAAGCTGGATTATAGACCAGAGATGTCAAACACATGGCCAGATAGCCCACAACACATAAGCACAGTCTGAACCAGCATAAAATGTCATTGGAAAATAGGTAACAAAATGAACAAAAAGACAATAAAACACAGATAATGTTAATATATGATTTTCTAAGTCAACATATGAACCCAGGGATCCTCATGCATGGTTCAATGGCCACTATTTCTATTTGAGTTTGAAGCTACTGATCTAGATTACCTTCCAAAGATCTATGGAAATGTGAAAAGGGGAACTAACATTTATGAAATGTGTATTCATGTACCAGGCACTGTGCTAAGTGCTATACTAATCTTATCTCATGGCCATTTGAAGAAGAGATGCTTAGAGTTACCCTGTTCCATGGAAAGAATAATGGGCAAAATTTTATGTTGGAACCACTAGCAAATAAGGCATCCCCACTAAAAGATGGAGTAGGAGGTATATTGAAGCCAGCCTTTCATGCCAGGAGATGCTGAACGGGTCATATAACAAGAATGATGGATGACAGCTGGACTGCCTTACAGATTTTATTATAGCTCCAGAAACATTTAAAAGGCCAAGAACCATGGAGCAAGCCACTGGTCCAGTTATTTTGGATAAAGATGAAAACAGCCAGTGCAGAATCATACATTCCATTCAGGTGATGTGTACTCAACATGGGGATGGATGACAGGTTGGTATAGGAATATGAATTTGTTGTTCAGTCATTTTTCAGCCATGTCTGACTCTTCATGACCCCATTTGGAGTTTTCTTGGCAAAAATACTGGAGCGGTTTGCCATTTCCTTCTCCAACTCATTTTACAGATGAGGAACTTAGGCAAACAGGGGTAAGTGACTTGCTTGAGGTCATACAGCTAATAAGAGTCAGGAGTCAAATTTGAACTCATGAAGATGAGTCTTTCTGACTCCATGCCCTGTGCTCTATCCACTGTGCCAGCTAGCTACCTCAAAATTGTAATTTGATTCCTATAATATTGTTTAATCAGTGAGTATATATTATGAATATGAAGCATGTGTAATACTTGTGTCTAGGGATTATGGAGTACATAAAATTGGTTAGAAACTTAAAAAAATACAACAAAAAATAAATTTATTGAAAAATTTAAGAACTAAAAGTGTTATTATAGTATTTAGAGTAATGTTATGTTTATATACACATACATATGTGAACATATATATGTACATGTGTGATCGATTATGTGTATATATAATGTATGCTAGTATATTTGTTTATACATATGTGTATGTATGTGTATATAAAGAATTAAGGATATTAAAAGAATTAAGGATACTAAAAGAATTAAGGATACAAATAAGAATTGAATAAATGAATGACTCTGGGGGCAATAGATAAGTATTGAGTAGAATCAAATCCTAGCATCAGAAGTAGGAAATATTTCAAAATCACTTAAATTAAGGATCTAACCCAAAGGCACTAGAGCTAGTTTGGATTGGTTGTAAGATATGATAGACTCATGTTATAGAGCATCATGGGAACTAGACCAGGAAACCTTTTCTCTCTGTTTTCAAATGAATATATAATTGGATTAACAAGTCTTTCAGATTGAGCGAACCATACACCAGTGATACAAACTTAAGCAAAACAAATGTGAGACTGTAGGCTAATGATCTGTCCCGAAACCTCTTCAAATTCTTCATTTCTCCCTATATGAAGCCTTGATACTGTATAGATACCAGTGGAGCACTTTAGGGATTACTTATTCCTCTTTCTTGCTCTGTGACTAGACCATGTTTTTCTTTGATGATATTTCTTACAACACTTCTATGTAATTCACCATTTATAAGCCATTGCAGCCTGTTTATATATGCCATGTTCCTCTTCATTTCACTCTTGGCAATTTTCAATTCTTTTAGAGACTCTACCATTCCATGACTCAGAGCCATGCAATATCACTTGGAGAAATTGGCTTTAGAGGAAAGAAAATGGACCTTTTTTTTTTTCAAAGAATAGCTTGGGGATCATTTTTTAAAATGTGGAATTTCCCAAAGGCAATTAATCGTATTCTCCAATTTTTTTCTAGTTCCATCTTGAGACAGCCATCTGGTACAGGGTGCAAAGCCTAGAGGCAAGAAGACTCGTCTTTCTGAGTTCAAATCTGGCCTCATATATTTACTAGCTATATGACCCTGGGAAAATCACTAGTCCTCTTAGCTACACTTAATCTGTAAAATTAACTGGAAAAAGAAATGGCAACTATTCCAGTATCTTTGTCAAAAAAAAGCCCCAGATGGGGCAAAAGTCAGATATAACTGAAAACAATTGAAACCATACAAGTCTTATCTTATTGTCCATTTTCAGCGTTCAAGATCTTTCTCTGTCTCTGTCTCTCTATGTATTTCTGTATCTCTTTCTATCTCTCTTTCTCCATTGCTCTGTCTCTCCATATCTCTATCTGTATATGTGTTTCTGTCTCCATTTCTTTGTCTCTGTCTCTCTCTTTCTCTGTCTCTCTTTCTTCTGTGTCTTTCTCTCTCACCCTACACATACATATTATACACACATAAATATTTATATGTATATATATATATATATATATACATTTATATGTTTATGCTTATAGACTCAAAGTGTTGTCCATCAAATTGCATATCATAATGTGTACAATAGTCTTCATCTGCTTGATTTTTCCTATGTTGATAGTTAAACAATATTAGGAGACTGGGAAGAAGGTTCTCTGCATGTTGGGAGGCAAACTAATGGGAAGTTAAAACTGAAATAACACAAGGACAGGCAAGGCTAGATAATGATCTGCTTCAGTTTAAGGAATACCAACTTCAGTGAGATCACAGATCCATTGCAGAATGGTATGTCTAGACACAATATTCAAGGGGCACATCATCTCATCTTCATAGTGCTAAAGCTAATAAAATAATTTCTTGAGACTTTAACCTTTATCTCAATATTGCCCTTTCCTTCTTAACAGATTGATGGTCCTAGATTATTTTTAGCATATAATTTCTTACTAATCTCTAGACCTTTTTCAACCATATATGCTCAAAGTCATCTATTCCTTGTCATATTTTTGCTCTTTGCTTTCTCTCACAAAATTGCCCTATGATACAGAGGATCTTAAAAATTTTATATTACTAATTCCTTTGGCAGCCTGGTGAAGCCTGTGGACCCTTTCTCAGAATAATGTTGCAAATGATGGAAGGAAATATTACATTTCAATTTGAGGTTACTAAATATAAAGATGTAATTTTTCCTAAATTCATAGACCTCCTAAAACTTGTTCAGCAGACTATTAGGGATCCATGATTTCCAGATGAAGAATTCCTGCTCATCCTAGGTGGATATTATACTTCTTGTATTCTCCTCCCAACAAGGCTTTGCAGCATGCTGTGACAATAGGTGCTCAAAAACTATTTGCTGAATGAATGAATATATAAAAATTTGTGAAAATCCTTTGAAAAATCATCAAAAATTAAGAGGATTTATTAAGATGATCCAAAGATCCAAAACAGAAGTAATGAGATTTTTTTTTCCAAGGGAAAATTGAGTGTATAATGGCATCTATAATTTTCCAAACTTTCTAAAAGTGTACTACAAAAACCCACGTCTTAGGTCATTAATGCTAAGCTTGACAGAGAACAAGAAAATACAGTCAGGAAGAAAGCAGGCCCAGGACAGTAGAAGGAGAAAGGTTCAATGACACAATCATTCCTTTTCATCTTTGAGGTACACATAGAATTCTCCAACTGTGAGCTGAATTTGGCAAAGGCATTGATGCAAGAAAGAGGTGCTCTGATCTTTGTCCAAGGAGACTTGACAAGATTTATAATGCTTTTCCTACTGAAGGACCTTCTCCATCCACAATTTAACTTCAAGAATATAATCCTCATCACTCAGAGCAAATTAGAGCAAGTTCACCATCTTGGGTCCAAGGTCCATTCATGCTCCATCCTAATAAAAATAATCCCCAGCTTTGACCGCTTTGCTCTGCGGCTTCTGGCTTCTCCTATGAGAAGTACATTTCCAGGCTGCTTCCATTCTCCTAAACTCACCTAATTGTTCTTGGATGGCAGAGTGGTATACTGAAAGAATAAGAACTGACTCAGTTAAAACACAAACACACACATATTTTTTGTGCATTATTAAAAGTCTCAAAAATTATTCCAGTAAATAATTATTACACTGTCATTAGTTAGCTTTATTCTGATTTCATCTAGATATACCAAGGCATGAAAAGTAAATTTTGGATCATTTATTTGTATAATGTGCCCCTCCTATCTAACCTCATTTAAAAATATTCCCATAAATGGCATCATGTTTTTAATCCATAAAGCCACATTAACCCCATAAAACATTTCCCAGCATATCTCTCCAAACATTTTGGTCCCCTTGAAAATATCACACAAAACATAAACTGTACATATAGGCCCTATGTTTGCCTTTAAGCTTAGCTGGGTATGTTTCTAGAAGAGACTTTCATTTGGCAAGTCCCTGTTGAATATCAGGGCTATGTTGAATCACTAATAACAGAGTAAAACAAAATTGCCTCGTTGCTATAGCATATCATAATTCCCATTATACCACCGATGGAATTAAAGACATGGTGTTCCTGATCTCTCCTTAAATGCAGAGAGAGTCAGCCAGTGGAATTGTGAGGATTTTTAAAAAGGCAAAAAAACAAACAAAAAAAAAAAACCAAAAACTTTATTCAGAAGGATCTCAAATTCTAGTGTGGAAGGCAGCGTGTCCCATCAAGATATATATACAAGATAAAATTGGGGGTAGTCACAGAAGGAAGGCACTAAAATTAAGAAAAATAAAATTAAGAAATCAGTCAGAGAAAAGAAAACTGGAGAGGCAGTTGGGGGGCAGGTTACAAAAGCTTTTGAAAGTCAAAGAGAGTATTTTATATTTGATCCTGGAGATAATAAGGAGATGCACAAGTATGTTGAATGAGTGCAAGAGTACACATATATGTGATTGTTTCAAACTTACATTTTGTAAACAATAATGTGACAACTAAATGCAGAATCAATTAGATTGAACCACGATTGAGAGTGATATACCAATTAGCAGCGTATTATAATAGTCCAGATGTGAGGTGATGAGGTCTTCCATTTAGGCGGTTGTGATATGTTTTGTAGTATTTGGCAGATATTAGGCAGGTCTGTAGGTAGGAGGAAAACCGCCATTAGATAGAGATAGATTAAAGGTGAATGAGAGAGAAGGAATGATGGAGGGGGCAAATTGCTAGAAATGATAGGATGGAATGGGATTAACTTGTACAAGAAAAGAAGCTTTTCTTGGCAAAGGCAAAAGGGCATCTCTTCAGGTTAACTAGAGATGAAGGAGGAGGTAGTGGCCAAAGATATGTGAATGATGTGAAATGAGCAACCAAATCCTCCTTTCTCTATCCTTCCACATGGTAACAGTGGAATGTATGTTATATTACCTGACCTAGATAATTCATTTTAGTGTATCGAAGTTGGCTGCAAGAACTATCAGAAGCATTGATGCATGTTCTATTTGGGGAATCTCTATCTCTGTTTCTGTTTCTCTATGTGTGAATGTGTGTTTATGTGAGTGTGTGTATACACAACAATATTTTAACTGAAAGATTCCCTACTGTAAGTTGAATCTGGAATAGAGATGCAGTGTGATAAAGCAGTGAAAAAAGAAAAATGAAGAGGCAGAAGACTTGGTTTCAAAGGGTAAATCTGTTGCTTGTTCCTTGTGTGACATTGGACAAATCACTTCATACTTTATCAATAAAACAAAGGAACTGGGCAAGACTGCTTCTAAGAGCTTTTCCATCTGAAAACCTATAATCCTGTAAAGTGATGGTAAATGGTTAATTTATTCTTTCAGTTTTATTGTGGTTGTCATAAGTTGACAATAGCTAATCATATTTTGAATAGTAAACCCTTCCTGGGGAAAAAATCACCTTCTACTTGAAGTTAAAAGAGAAACTTAATTTTTATAGTTATTAAAAATAAATCAGAATCATTAAGCAAGACAAATCAGTACTTTAGAGAAATAAAGAGAGATGAAGAGATGAGAAAGGTGAGAAGGAGGAATGAAGAAAGGAAGGGAGGAAGGAAGGAAGGAATGGAGGGAGGAAGGAAGGAAGGAAGGAAGGAAGGAAGGAAGGAAGGAAGGAAGGAAGGAAGGAAGGAAGGAAGGAAGGGAGGAAGGAAGGGAAGAAGACTCCAATTATGAAGTCTCCCTTTTTCCTCCATTCCAGACTTTTGTCATATGTTATTCGGCATTCCTGATCAATCTGATTCAAAAACTAAGTAAAACAAACATTTATTTTTCTAGAAGTCATCAGTTTAGTTTATTTTCTTTTACATAAAATGGTGACTTTTTTTTCACCTCTGGGAAGATTTGTGTGAACTTTAGGCACCCTCATTCCAGCCCTTCCTTGTCATTGTCACCAAATGACTGGGTCCTCCTTTCTCTCAACCAGCTTTAATATTTTATCCTTCTTTCTTTAACTTCAGGAGACTGACCACCTTAAATTCTACTACCCTAGCTAAAAGTAGGCCCTATCCCTTACTAATTCCAACAAAACATAATAACTAAAAATATTACATAGTTTTAAGTAAGCACAGATCTTTACAAATATGATCTCATTTGAGCCTTTCAATAAGATACTAGAAGTATTTATCATCATTTTACAGAAGAAGAAACTGAACCTTCAGGGGTGACATGCTTATCATATACAGCACCTAAATGTCAGAGGCAAGATTTGAACCCACTTCCTCCTAAGTTCAGATTCAGCATTGTGTTACTCCATGCTGCCTCTTAATATAAATGAGCTGAAAGACTAACAAATTATTCTAACCAATTGCGTACATATGTATATATACATGATATATTCTTTATAATATGTACATATACTACATGCCCATATATATGTATGTGCATAAACATATACAATACACAAAAACCCTTTCAGAACAATATTTCACATTATTTCCTTTTTCCCCCCTCTCCTCTGTCATGTTCTGACCAGCTGTTCAGACCAGAAACCAGGAGCTGGAAGATTTAATCCTCTCCTCTCAAGAGCCCCTTCCCTAGGACCTTGCTCACCTCAAGATCGGTTGTCTCAATCATCTGTTGCCTGGATCCATCTGAAACAATGCTTCACTCCTGGCCATTTCCTCCTTAGTCTTCATGCTTCTCTTGCTCTAGAACTATAATCAAATCAATTCTGGTTTTGCACCTAAAAAAGGTATGTTAATCTACTCCTCTAATTTAACAAACCCTCCCTCACTTCAATCCAACTCCTTTGCAGAACATAAATCATTTCCCTGATGTCACAGTCCTTTTTAACAATCAGAAACAACAAGAAACTAACCTATGAGCTAATTTTCCATTCACAATGTTCTATCACTTTTTTTTTTCTGGGGCAAATGGGATTAAGTGACTTGCCCAGGGTCACACAGCTAGGACATGTTAAGTGTCTGAGAAGAGATTTGAACTCAGGTCCTCCTGACTTCAGTGCTGGTGCTCTATCCACTGTGCCATCTAGCTGCCCCTCTATCACTATTCTTTATGTGCTTTGAGACATAAATGGCTATCCTCCATGTACGGAAGAACTGTGAATAGTTAACTGTTTTCTTTATTTTCAAAATAGGAGTAAAATCAGTTCAAAAAGTTGTACTAGAAAGAGCACTTAAGAAGGGCCAGCAGACTAGGGAGCATTGGATGGATAAATAGAGTCTTCTTCCTTTCATCAATTCCTTGTCTCAGGTTCCTGTTCATGCTTTCTGTATCTCTCTTATCAGGCACTCAGTCAAGTCTAGATAAATTTGCCCATAGGATCGGACTGCTACAAACATCAACAACCTCTGTAATGTAGCCATGGCACCATTTATGCTAATTCACTAATGGAAAGTTGATAAACCTTGTAATATTTTTCAATGACATTGAATTTAAAAAAAAAACATTTATGGCTTATCCCTTAATTAACCAGAACATATAATTAAATTGTAATCATACATTTGGCTAACTTCGGCAAAAAATATATTATGTTTATTATATGTCAGAAACTGGGTTAAGTGTTAAGGATAAATTTTTAAAAAGAAAGGAAAATGTCCCTGCACTCAAGAAATTTATATTCTACTAGAGGAAAACCTCATACACACATAATTAAATGAAAAAAATATATAAAATTAAATGTAGCAAGCATATTTTGGTTTTAATCTTCCCGAGCTGAATAAGCTGTATCTACTCAGGATTTTAGGGATATATTGAGGCTTGGAGGGTTTCTACTACTATCAGCTCAAGCCCTCATTCCAATGTGGTTTTCCCACAGATGCAGTTAGCTGTCAATGACTAACATCCCATTTATCTAATTAATAAATTAGTATCAATTAGTTTTTAAAAGGGTTATTTGCCTCAAAGATATGGCAAGAACTGAATTAGAAACATTTCCCACAATACTTTGGGAGCAGTCTCTCTCTCTGTTCTCTGGGGAGAATGGGTTCAGACTTAAGCACAGAGTTTCTAAAAAGTATTGGTCCCTCTAATGTTACCTGCTTTCGGTTCCAAATGCCTCCTCATCTCAGATATAACTCAGCTGCATCCTGATGGCCTCACCTGATTCCTTAGGTCACTGATACTCAGACTGACTGTAAAACCATTTTAATTTTAATTTTTGTCTACTTCTTTATAATATAACTTAGAATCTGATAATTCTATGCCTCTTTCACTCAGTTTCTCTTAAAATTCTTGACATTTTGTTTTTCCAACTGAGTTTTCTTGTAGTTTAATCTTTTATTCTCATAAAAAGAAAGGTTTTCTATGTTCTATTCCAAAATTATATGACTATAAATTTTCAGAGGTTCTAGAAATGATAGAATTCTGAGTTTGGCTTTTTTTTCCTTATAAGTCCCTAGAATATGCTCATACAGCATCATTTCCAGTCATCTTTATATATCTCTGGCCACTCTGCCCAGATGGCTCTGGAGGGGAAAGTGAGTCAGATGACCATGACCAGCCCTCCATAACTTAAATCCAACTCACTTGCCTGTCATAGCATCTTCTACCTGGCATCATGGTCCTCTGTAAGAATGAAGGACAAATAACAAAGACAGGGACTCAAAATCTAAAATCTCAGGTGGTTTATCCTCATGACTTTTTGAAACTATAGTTTCCATTACCTTCACTTAAAAAGTAAGTAAATAAATAAATGCTGTGAAGCAAAGAATCAGGGGGTGCACTCACTGAACTGTGTCTCCATCTCTCGTTGGATGCATTCAGCCAGGAAAAATTTACATGAAGAGAAAAAGTCAAACCCCCCAAAAAGGGAAGAGCTCAGCTCAGCTGGTACCTTTGCAATATATTCCCAGCTAAAGAAAAGGCTTTTCTCTGGAAAGTGAGTGGATGCCCCTCAATTGGAGAATGGCTGAATAAAGTTTGGCATATGAATATTATGGAATATTATTGTTCTGTAAGAAATGACCAGCAGGGGGATGTCAGAAAGGCCTGGAGAGACTGACATGAACTGATGCTGAGTGAAATGAGCAGGACCAGGAGATCATTATATACTTCAACAACAATACTATACAATGATAAATTTTGATGGACGTGGCCCTCTCCAACAATGAGATGAACCAAATCAGTTCCAATAGAGCAGTGATGAACTGAACCAGCTACACACAGCGAAAGAACTCTGGGAGATGACTATGGACCACTACATAGAATTCCCAATCTCTCTATTTTTGTCTGCCTGCATTTTTTATTTCCTTCACAGGCTAATTGTACATCATTTCAATGTCCGATTCCTTTTGTGCAGCAAAATAACTATATGTACATGAATATATGTATTGTATTTAACATATATAACATGCATTGATCTACCTGCCATCTGGGGGAGAGGGTGGGGGGAAAGAGGGGAAAAATTGGAACAAAATTTTTTGCAATTGTCAATGCTGAAAAATTACCCATGCATATATTTTGTAAATAAAAAGCTATAATTAAAAAAAGAAAAGGCTTTTCTTTTTTAATTAAAGCTTTTTATTTTTAAAAATATATGCATGGGTAATTTTCAACATTCACTCTTGTAACACTTTGTGTTTCAAATTTTTCTCCCTCCTTTCTTCTTATCCCCTCCCCTAGACAACAAGTAATTTATGTTAAACATGTGATGCACAAGAAAAATCAGATCAAAAAGGGAGAAAAAGAAAAAGAAAAAAAAAAAGCAAGAAACTACAACAAAGTGATCCACACTCAATTCCCATAGTCCTCTCTTTAGATGCAGATGGCTCTCTCCATCACAAGACAATTAGAATTGGCCTGAATCACTTCACTGTTGATGAGAGCCATGACCATCAGAATTGATCGTTATATAATATTGCTGTTGCCATGTACAATGATCTCCTGGTTCTGATCATTTCACTCAGCATCTCTCCAGACCTTTCTGAAATCATCCTGCTGGTCATTTCTTAAAGAACAATAATATCCCATGACATTCATACATCATAACTTATTCAGACGTTCTCCAATTGATGGGCATCCTCTCAGTTTACAGTTTCTTGCCACTACAAAAAGAGCTGCCACAAACATTTTTGCACATGTGAGTCCCTTTTCCTCTGGAAGGACTTTTCTTTACCATGTAGGGAATAGACTGGAACTACTAACAGAATGCTTATATCTACAAAGTATAAAGTACTGCAAATATTTTCAAACTATTCTCATTTTATAGGAATCACTACAACATTCCCAGAAGCAGGCTCCCTAGCCTCTTGTATATGAGTTGTATCAGTGACACTCCAAACATGTTCATAAGGACTAGGCCCAATGACCAATTCCCTACTAAAGAAATATAAAATAATTGACTGGGGAAGACATACAGAAAACACTAACCATTGTTTCACAAGAATTTTGATTATTATAACTACCTCCATTGTATTCTTTGATATCAAAAGAAAACATAACCAAAGAAGATAACTACCTAGAGCATGAGTTCTTAACTAGGAATCAGTACACCTCCATGAAATCCATGAGCAGATTTCATGGGTCCCTTGTGTGAGAAAAATATTACACCATTATTACACTATTACATTATTACACTAACTTTTAACTAAAATTTAGCATTTCTTATAGTAAATTTTTTTTATTATAAGAAGGGGTCATTGGATTTTATCAGACAGCCGAAAAAAGTTCATGATACAAGGTCCTTGTCCTAAAGAGATCTTTTTGGCTGTCTGCCCCAATTTTGTTTTTCTTACCTTTTCTTTGGGTTAGGGAAAGGGAGGAGGGAAGAATTTAAAACTGATCATAAAATAAAATCAAATTAAAATTTTAAAATTAAAAAAAATAATAGTAGCATTCACCTTGAAGGGTTATTATAAGGAACACTATGTAAATACTAGCAAGAGAGTATAATCTTTTGAGACTTCTTTATCCTCTAAGTCTATAGGAAAGGTTCCTGGAGGTAGATTTTGTTGACAGTGCTGGCAAATCTATTCTGTGGTCCACACTTCTTGGATGCCCCATTTTTGAGAAAAATCCTTAGTATGTGTTTTTATCTTCTACCCTTCCACCATCCTAAGAGAATAGTCAGTTTTGACTTTGAACCAGCCAGCACCTAGCACAGTTCTTGAAATACTCTAAGTACTTTCTGAATATTTGTTCAATTGAATTAACTGCTTGTATGGGGAAATGGAGAGGAATATTTGAAGTAATCACTTTAATAATTGGATTACCTGTGTTAAGGGATAAAAATAAAGAGTCACAGTACCATGTTGGAAATAGGAAATTGGAAATAGAAAAAAGAATATAAAACTTAAAGTCAAGAAATTGTTGCTGTTGATGAGTGGTTAAGCAGCATTGTACTCTCAGCGATTCCAGTTGAAATTTTCTTGGCAATGATACTGTAGTGTTTTGCCATTTCCTTCTCCAGCTCATTTTATAAATGAGCAAAATGAGGCAAACAGGGTTAAGTGACTTGCCCAGAGTCACATAGCTATTAAGTTTTTAAAGCTGGATTGAACTCAGGTCCTTCTAACTCACAAGTCAATGCTGTTTCACCTATGAGTTCAAATCTCCCATCATCCACTTAATAACTGTGTGGCTCATTATAATTCACTTAAATTCTCTGGGGTTCAATGTTCTCATCTATAAAATCAGTGGGGTGAATTTGGTGACCTCTAAGCTTGCTTCAAGCTTTAAATTTATGTTGTTATAGACTCATATCTTAGAAAATTTTTGGTACCTTGGGCAGAGAAAGGTTATAAGAGTGGGAATAAAGGAGCTTATCCAAAGGGTAGTTAGTCAATGAAGAAGCACTCTATGGTACATCTTGAAGTTTCTGTACCACTGCTAGAGAGGTTGAAAACAGAATTCCAGAAAACCAGGGGTGCAATGGCTAGGGTAAGGATTCCTTGAGGCACAAGTGAAAAGGAAGACCATTTCAGAAATAGTGGTCAATGTCATCCTTACTAGTACATTTTTTTTTAAGACAGAGTTAGCACACATTACATTTTTGCACCCTGAGTCAAAGTTCTTGTCTCTATTACAGTTCTGAAAAGTAATCACACACATATACTCTAAAATAATCTGGATGCATGGTCTTCCTTGAATGAAATTACTAGATAATCTTTCAGCTCATATCAACCTTTAATCAGGAAGAATGATTCCTGTCTTTATTGGTTTATTACTTCATCTACCACACAAGCTCCATTCAAATTTATTTGTTTGTTTGTATTTTTCAACTCCTTAGTAGGTAGTTGTTAAGATTTAAATATTTGCATGAAACCAGATGTCAGGAGGGGGATAGGGAAAGTTAAGCCAAATACATAACAGAAAATTAAAAACATGCTATAAGGAATTGGGAATCACTTTACATTTCGAGTCTTGCATTGACATTAGAGTTCACATGGGAAGATTAATTTACAGCATTTCAACCATAACTAGAGTGTATTAGTACAAATGTATCATAGGAATATGCTAAATATTTCAATGTTTCCATTCAGGAATATAATAATGTCAAAAAGCTCTATAAATAAAGACACACAATTCCAGAGCCTCATCCATCATTACTGCCATGCAGAGAAACGGGTTCCCCAAGAAATTGAGATCATATGAAAGTGGATACTTGAAATAAATGGAATCTTTCCTTTGTTCAATTCCCAATAATATCCTAATGAGAAACAAAATCCAAGGAGGGGGAGATCCCTGCCTTTCCCAAGACCTTCGTTCTAAATCAGGAATTCTGTTGCAAGCATACAGTGTGACTATCTGGCACAATAGACATCGGAAACCTGAAGCTCTCATCCCACATGTCCCACAGACTCATTGTGTGGTCCACTGCTGGTCACAAGGCTCTCTGTCACTCAGTCGATTCATCTATTAAAAAGGCATAATAATACTTACCTACTGCCTAGGGAGGCCATTAAACAACTAGGTACTTCACTTTGAAAGTTAAAATGCAGACTCTTGAAAGAAGGAAAGTACTGTGTCAATGGGAAAGATTCCTGGGCTCAGTTCTCCTGCTGGGCTTTATCATCCCCAAGTGGCCTGCAATCCCAAGCATGGAGAGCTGCTCAGGCGCCACTGAAGGGGAAGTTTCCTGGCAGAGATCGATGATTTGCCCCCTGGCTCCTGGGACTTCCTTGGGTAGTAAATTGGTGCGAGACACCACTAGGTCTAAGGAAGACACATATTCACTGGTCGCCGGAAGAAGCTTAGAGAACAGGGCAGAAACCAATGAAAAGGATATGGGTATGATTCACAAATGGAAGGTAGGTTTAGGAGTGGGGGAAAGGAAAAGAAGAATGCTGGGGAATGACAGGGAATGTGTCGGCAGAAGGAATGACTCAGATTTACAGAAGCAATTTTTTTTTTTAAACAAGAGGTCAGTTCGACACACTGATTCTGACTGCAGCCTCAGCTCTAGAGGCAAACTATTGTGATTTCTGACAGGGGAGTTTAAAGATCAGTCCATCATATATTCAATACATATAACCATATGGTAAAATTTAAAATGAATTTATTTATTAAGGTCTTCCTGTGTTCGGACCACAATGCTAGACGTTGGGATTAAGAGTAAAGTAGTCTAACCTTCCAGGAGTTTAATGTCTATGATACTACTACAGATAGCTACAATCCATAATATCATATGATAGGTGCATCAGAATTGCAGCAAATACAATGCTTGAAGGGGAAAAGAAGGAAGGAGGAAGGAAGGAAGGAAGGAAGGAAGGAAGGAAGGAAGGAAGGAAGGAAGGAAGGAAGGAAGGAAGGAAGGAAGGAAGGAAGGAAGGAAGGAAGGAAGGAAAGGAAAGAAGGAAAGGAAGGAAGGAAAGGAAGGAAGGGAAGGAAGGAAAGGAAGGAAGGGAAGGAAGGGAAGGAAGGAAGGAAGAGAGGAAGGAAGGAAGGAAGGAAGGAAGGAAGGAAGGAAGGAAGGAAGGAAGGAAGGAAGGAAGGAAGGAAGGAAGGAAGGAAGGAAGAAGGAAGTCTTCCCCTTTGTGTTTGCCTGTAAAGAAGGAAGGAAGGGGGAGGGAGGAATAGAAGTATAAAAATAGCAATAACTTCATTTAGCTAGCTAGAGACAGCATAGCATTCATGGATAGAGAGCTGGTGTGGAATGCAGGAAGGCCAGGGTTCAAGTCTTGCCTCTGACATATCCTGGGCAGATCATTTAACTAGTGCTCTCCACAGATCTTTAAAATTATAAATTGCAGAGAAAGTACTGACCTGAAATAATAAAGGGACTTTCATTTCTTGGGAGTTCACTATGGTAATTAAATCATAAGTAAAATCCTAGATGGTTCAAGTTACCAAATATCTGCTAAAGAATTAGCAAGGGAAACTTCTGTTCTGAATCTGAATCTGATGTTATAGATATTCTATTAATTTTCGATTTCTCTTTGCATCAGTTCATATAAGACTTTCTAAGTTTCTCTGAAATCTTGCTCACCTCTTAGGAAACTAAGTATAATAGCATTCTATTACATTCATATATCATAATTTGTTCAGTCATTCCTAATTTATTGAGCACCCCTTTCATTTCTATCAATATAGATAAAAATACATTATTGAATATGGAAACAAGATCAAGGCATAGACAGTTATTATGTATGTATGTGTGTATGTCACAGTGTCAAAGAGATGCATCTATTAAGGAAATGAAGGACAATGAAAATAGGGTTTTAAGCTCTATTGGTGAAACGAGGAAGACTAAAAAGGAATAGAACTGCTATTTAGTTGTTGATGGAATTGTGAACTGATGCAAACATTCTGGAGAACAATTTGGACTTATGCCCAAAGGTCTATAAAACTGCATATCCCTTAATCCGGCAAAATACCTTTACTAGGTCTGTATCCTAAAGAGATCATGATAAAGGGGAAAAGACCCATATGTACAAAAGTGTTTATAGCAGTTCTCTCTCTAGTGGCAAAGAATTAAAAATTCAGGGGATGCCCATCAAATAAAGAATGACTGGACAAATTGTGATATGTGAATGTAATGGAATACTATTGTTCTATAGGAAATGATGAGCAGGCAGATTTCAGAAAAAAACTGTAAAGAAAAAAAAAAATGAGCTGATGCTGAGTGAAGAGACCAAAACCAGGAGAATATAGTACCAGTATAATGATCAACTATGATTTCTGCTCTTCTAAGCAATACAATGATCCAAGACAATTCCAAAAGACTCATGATGGGAAATGCAGTCTAGCTCCAGAGAAAGACTGTGGAGTTTGAATTCCAGATTCCAAGCATACTGTTTTCACTTTTTTCACCTTAAGGTTTTCCCCTTTTGTTCCGATTTTTCTTTCACCACATGACTAATGTGGAGGGATTTTTTTTATAAGAATTGCTGCTTAGAGTAGACAGGATATTGATAACTAAAAAAAGAGTGAAATTAAAGCTGCTTATTTCTTTATTTTGCTTATTTTCTCTTCCAAAGAGAAACACATATGCAATAGAAATTATAAGACAGGGAAGGATGAAGAAACTAATAGAACAGGAAATTGATATTCAAGATAAATAAGGAGGGCATAAGAAAGCATCTGACTGTTTTTGATAAATTCAAGTCACCTGTCCAAAATGTATAACATTCTGGGATCCTAAAAGAATATGGAGGTGATGAACACTGTTGGTGATATTTCAAAAGTTGTGAGAAATGAAAGGCATCCTGGGATGAAACAAAATGTAAATTTCCAGATTTTCAGAAAAGGGAAGAAAATAGAATCACCACACCATAGGTAATCTAGCTTGACTTCAATTCAAATTCTTGAGTGAATCACTTAAGGAACAATTAGTGAATAAATAGAAAGAGATGCAGTGATTACAAGGAGGCAACTGGGGTTCCATGAACAAAAGGCCAGATCAGACTAACTTTATTTCCTTCTTCAACAGAATTATTAAATGTCAGGGGAATGACAGTTTTCCTAAATTTAAGTGAAGTCATTTGACACGGTATTCCATATTATTGTTATAAAGAAAAAGGAGAGATGTGAACTAGCTGGAAACAAAATTATATAGAATTGGCTGAATGGTAAGTCTCAGAATAATGATTAATGATTGAATGTAACCTGGGCAGGAAATCTCCAATGGAGTATCCCAGGGAACTGTGCTGTTTAACTTTGTTTTAATGAGTTACGTAGATAAAGATATAGATAGAAATCTAATAAACTTTACAGATGAAATAAAGCTGAGAGGGGATACTCAATCCAATAGATTGTGCATTGTAGATTCTTAATAAATGCTCATTGATCAATTGATTATTGATGGAGTATCCAAAAACAGAAGAAGAAGAAGAAGAAGAAGAAGAAGAAGAAGAAGAAGAAGAAGAAGAAGAAGAAGAAGAAGAAGAAGAAGAAGAAGAAGAAGAAGAAGAAGAAGAAGAAGAAGAAGAAGAAGAAGAAGAAGAAGAAGAAGAAGAAGAAGAAGAAGAAGAAGAAGAAGAAGAAGAAGGAGGAGGAGGAGGAGGAGAAGGAGGAGGAGGAGGAGGAGGAGGAGGAGGAGGAAGAGGAGGAGGAGGAAGAGGAGGAGGAGGAGAGGAAGAAGAGGAGGAGGAGGAGAAGGAGGAGGAGGAGAGGAGAAGGAGGAGGAGGAGGAGAAAGAAGAGGAGGAGGAGGAGGAGGTAGAGGAGGAGGAGGAGGAGGTAGAGGAGGAGGTAGAGGAGGAGGTAGAGGAGGAGGAGGAGGAGGAGGAGGAGGAGGAGGGAGGAGGAGGAGGAAGAGGAGGAGGAGAAGGAGGAGGAGGAGGAGAGAAGGAGGAGGAGGAGGAGGAGGAGGAGGAGGGAGGAGGAGAGAGAGGAGGAGGAGGAAAGAGGAGGAGAAGAGGAGGAGAGGAGGAAGAGGAGGAAGAGGAGGAGAGGAGGAGGAGGAGGTGCTGAGGAGGAAAGAAAGGGAGAAAGAAAGAAATAGATATATTGGCCTGCACTTTTCTTCTGTTATCATCACCTTCAGGAATGTAGACCACTTCCATTCCAAGACAAAACATCAGAGTAGGACTTTAGTTGAACAGCACAAAAATTCAGAATAAAGAAGCAACAAGAGCTAGTGGGGGTGGATAAGAAAAAAGGATGCAACTGGAGCTCCACTAGTTCAAGCAATCCCTGATCGAATTATAGGAGTTGAGCAAAGTCTAGTTACTTTCTTCCCAGGGAGAAATGCAAAAGAAAAAATGTTTCCACATACCAACCCAAAGCAGAGAGGGTGGGCATCCTTGTTTTGACTTCTATGACATCTCTTGCTCTTCTGAAAAAATGTATTCCTCCATGTAAAATGAGGGAACTGGATGGAGAATAGGACTTCCCAAAATGACTCCAGGGATAGGGCTCCAGAAACATATTTCTACATATTACTCCCATGAGTACAAATAATATTTGGCTAAGTGATGTAGGAGAGAAGGAGCTGGATTTGAAATCAGAAGTTTAATTTTTTTTTCAATCACCAATTGGCTGTATGACATTGGGCAATCTATTTCACCTCTGTCAGTTTTCTCACCAATCTCACAAGTTATTGTGATGACCAAAGTAGACAATATATGTAAGGAACTTTGAAAACTTTAAAATAATATAGGCATGCTAACTATTATTATTATTTGTAGTTTGAATGGATTTTTATATTTAAAGAGCTGAGAAGTCAAAGATCCACAACTGGTGTTTTAGTTGATCTTCTCTAGAACATCTGGGGAAGAAAAGGGAGCTGAACAAGACAGACGGGAAACATATTTTAAAACAATCAGTTACTCTGGGGTTTGACTACAAGACTGAATTTTACCTGTTGAAAATTTAAATGATGGATAATATTTGAGTAGATATATTCTTGGCAAAAAAAAAATTATTTTAACATTCCTTCTCATGGATCTTGATAGAAAGTTTTTGGTCTAGTTGAGAAAAGAGTCATTGCAGTACATCTCTGTATGACTTAAGCGTAAATTGACCAGAAATACACGTATTTGGCAGTAATTTGGCCCATAAAACAATCAAGTTGTGTCAGGGTGTTGCTAATTTAAACAAGATGACTGACTCTACATATGACATTTGTGCATACTAATGGATTCCCTGCTTATGGCATAATGACTAAGGGCTATGCCAGAAGATACTCACACACAGTAGTAACATTATCATTACTGGTTCTGGTGCCCTCCCCCAACCAAGACCACCCTGGTGCTACCCACCCATTCTTTAAAAAAAAAAAAAAGAAAAGAAACCTTCAGGAAAGAAAAGTATTTGTACTAGAGTAGGCTGGAAAGAGTCCTGGCTTTGGAATCAAAGAAGCGATCCAAATGTTGGCTTTGCCACTCATTACCCGTGAGATTTTAGACATACTTCCCTACTAGTCCGTGACTCAGTTTCTCCATGTGAAAAAACATATAGGTTGATCCCATGATGCTATGGGAATAGAAATTGGCTGGCACAAGTTATTCAGACCCAGATCCACATCAGTCAAATTTTTCTAGACATGTCGTCGTTCAGTTTCATTCCCACATTTGTGTTCTCAATGTAGTGAGAGTTTTGTCTCTAGAAGGATCATCATGTTTGCGTTGTCTTGCTGGTGCCACAGAAGACGGAGGGTAGGGCACCATTTCCATTTTTCCATTTGAGTCATTAATATATGTGGAATAGCAAATAATAAGAATGATGACAGCATGGGATTGAGTCATGCAGGCGGGAGGGAAAGGAAAACTGTGGCAATTGATGTTCATTTTTCCAGATGCTGAGGTGGAGTTCAAAGTGGGAATGGGTCCAAATCTGAGTTTAAGTCCCTGTATATCACTAATACAAATATTGGAGTAAAAAAAAAAGTGGGGGAGTCAATCAAAGTCCAAATGAACAAATATGGATGAGGATTATGCAGATCCCATACAGTGCAGTAGAAAGAGTTAGTTCTGCTCCATACTACCATTGAAAATTCAATTCTCTGAACCTCATTTTCTTTATGTATAAAATAAAAGGGAGGGAGGGAGGAAGAAAAAGGTTACAATTGAGGTGGTAATCCAAAAAAAACTGTCGGGACTAGAAGCTCACATCTCTTATAGAAATATATTTCTTCTCTAGATTTGCCCATTCTTTCTGCCTAGTACATATGGGGGGTCATTTTCTTGTACCTCCTATAACTGGACTCCTCCATACTTGAAACTTCCAGATTCCTAGATAATTGGTGGCTGGGACCCAGGGAAGGAACACCAATCAGACATGCCCAAACCTGACTCCACCCCTGCCAATAAAATGCTTAATTGGTGACTGCCACTCAGAAGAGCCTGTAGTATGTGGGATAACTCGGGTTTGCCCTGAACTAATAAAAGTGATAACCTGACATGACTTGAAGGCTTGCTCAGAAAGGGAATCATTGGTCCCCTTCTTCCTCCTACTATATGTAGACTAAAGATCACTCATCAAAGACTGGACAGTCCTTTAGTTCCCTGTGTAGCCAACCTCTCTAAAGAGCTGGTTGTTTTGCTATCTCTCTCTGGAGAGTGGAATCCAGATATCTCCTTGCCCCTTCTCTTCATGCTTATCAAGTATCTCAAATTAAACCCTTCTGAATCTTCCTTCAAGATTCAAAAAGCAGCTACAATGGATGGGGACACATGGGGGACCACTTAAGGTCCCTTCTAGCTCTAACATTTATGACACTATAGGAATACCAAGTAGAAAAGATACCCCGGTCATCAAGTAATTTGGGATCTAGATAAAGAGTTTGGTTTTAGACAAATTGAGATTTAGATGGAAATGCATTATTGTTATTAATTATAATTATTTTAAAATGTCTTTACATTTTGAAGTGACTAGTAGGCAATTCCAAATATGGGAGCAATTTTATATTCAATAGACTAATAGAAGACATTCAAGTCAGGAAGACTTGAATTTGAATCCTGCTTCAAACATTCACTAGCTTTAGGATCCTGGGGCAAGGCACTTAACATCAGTCTGCCTCATACATAAAAATGCTTCTGAAACTTTAAAAGCACCATGTACATTTTAGCAATTTTAAATTGTGTTATTTGTTGAAAAAAAGAGATCAAGTCAGGGTGATGGAAGTATAGTAGTCATCTTTATGAGTTTGATTGTTGATGTTATAGATTGGATTGAAACCTCCAAGGGAGAGAGCACTTGGGGGGAAAAAAAGAGGATTGAGGACTGGTTCTGCTTACAAAAAGGTGGTAAGAAGAAGAATATGTGCAAAGCTTTAAAAAATAAATCAATACCAAAATAAAAAAAGATGTGAATAAGAGTTTGAAGCAATAATATCATTATCAGGTTAAACAACCATGTCTCAGTTAGAGAAATGAATGCTACAGATAGTAGGGGGGGGGACCCAGGGATAGATTTTAGAGAAAGAAGGTATCCCAGAGATAATCTAATCCAAGTCCATGATATAGAAGATAAAGAAACAGGAAGTCCTGAGTTCAAATCCTTCCTCAAACACTTATAAACTATGTGGTTTCTGGGCAAGTCACTTAACTCTGCCTCAGTCTTCTCAGTAGTGAAATGGGAATAATACAGCACATACCCTCAAGTTTGTTATGAGGATTAAATGAGATAATATTTGTAAGGCTCTTAGCATAGTGTGTGGCACACATTAAGTACTGTATAAATGCTTAGATTCCCTTCTCTTCATTTTATAGATGAGGAAATTAATACCCAGAAAGGGAGAATGAAGCTAAAATTACCATGGTAGTAAATATTTAGCTGAGATTTCAATCTAGATTTTCTAAGTCCAAATTCAGTATATTTTCCATTACACAAAAGACAAGAGGATGAGGAAGGAGAATCAATACAGGGACCCAGGACTCTCTCTGGTTTGCCACCATGACTCTGCTGTCTTATAATCCTAAAACATCCTCACTAATTCTGGCCCCTTCTCCTATGGGGGGTTCCTTCTGGGGCCCCCATTAGGCTTCACTTCCCTCCCAGCTATGTTTCTGACTCTTCCATATCATGCTCCTACAAGAGCATCTCCAGACCTAGCCCACTCCAGACCATTTTTGGCTTCCTTTTACCTATTGTTTTTCCTCATTTGTAGCACCTGCACTTAGTACACTGCCCAGAACATTGTAAGTGATTAATACATGTTTGTTGCTAAAAATACAAATGAAAAATATGAAAGAAGGTGTATGTGAGGGGATCAGATGGGCAGAATTTTGATCAATGAAATGGGGAAGGAAGGGCATTCCCGGCAGATGGAAATGATGAGCAAAAAGCCTGGAATCCGAAATAGCAGATTTAGAGGACCGTGGATAAACCGGTTTGGCAGGAGGGAAGGGAGAACACGGGACTGAGAACTAAGACTAGAAAGTTGATTAGGGACAAAATTATGAAAGACCTTGAATGCCAGAAGTTTGAAGTTATCTTAGAAGCAATGGAGGGTGAGTCACTCAAGTTTCTTGAGCAGAAGAATGACGTGATAAAGATGATGGCTTAATTAGACTGGACTGGACAGTGTTAGGCAGGTGTGATGGCAATGTTAGGCAGGTGTGATCAGACAAGGTCACTTTGAAACAGTAAAGCATTCGGAAGGTAAAAATAATCTGGGAAGAGAAACAAAACAAAACAAAAAAAAAAAAAACCCACAATGCTCACAGTTTACACTCATTTCCCAGTGTTCTTTTTCTGGATGTAGCTGATTCTGTCCATCATTGATCAATTGGAATTGGATTAGCTCTTCCCTATGTTGAAGATATCCACTTCCATCAGCATACATCCTCATACAGTATCATTGTTGAAGTGTATAATGATCTCCTAGTTCTACTCGTTTAACTCAGCATCAGTTGATATAAGTCTCTCCAAGCCTCTCTGTATTCCTCCTGTTGGTCATTTCTTACAGAACAATAATATTCCATAACATTCATATACCATAATTTACATAATTTACCTTTGCAACAACAACAACAACAAAATTCGGTTCTGCACATATATATTGTACCTAGGATATACTATAAGATATTTAATATGTATGGGAATGCCTGCCATCTAGGGGAGGGATGGAGGGGAGGAGGGGAAAAACTCAGAACAGAAGGAAGTACAGGGGATAATGTAAAAAAAAAAAAAAATCTACCTATGTATATGTACTGTCAAAGAAAATGTTATAATTATAAAAATTAATTTAAAAAAATAAAAAAAAAAGAAACAGTAAAGCAGCTTAAGGAAGAGTCAGGAGATAGCAAGTACCAGGCAAGTCAGTCCACCATCCCTACTGTGACCCACCCTTTCCTTTCAAATCCTGAGAGAGACAACAAGGCATACCATTACTTCCAGCCCATCCTCCTGGCTAGCAATATCTGTGAAGATGTACCCTGATTACTGCTCCTGGAGGTGTCAAAGCCACTGCAACTAAACTCCGAGAAAAGAAAGTCCTTGCCACCAGATCCCTATCATTGTTAAATGATTAAATATCAGATTTTTGAAATTATTTTATTAGTGGAAGTATATTTTTAAATAATAGCTTTTTATTTTCAAAATACATGCAAAGATAGTCTTCAACATTCACCCTTTCAAAACCTTGTGTTCCAAATTTTTCTCCCTCCCTCCCCCTCCTCCTCTTCAGACATTAAGTAACCCAAAACATATTAAGCATGTGCAATTCTTCTATACATATTTCCATAATTATCATGTTGCATAACAAAAATCATATCAAAAAGAAAAAATGAGAAAGAAAACAAAAAGCAAGCAAATAACAAAAAAGGTAAAAATACTATGTTGTGTTCTGCAATCCCCATAGTCCCCTTTCTGAATTCAGATGGCTCTCTCCAGAACAAAGCCACTGGAACTGATCTAAATTACCTCATTATTGAAAAGAGCCAACTCTATCACAGTTGATCATCATATAATCTTTTTGTTACCATGTACAATGTTTTCTTGGTTCTACTCACTTCACTCAGCATCAGCTCATGTAAGTCTCTCCAGGTCTTTCTGAAATCATTCTTTGATCATTTCTTATAGCAATAATATTCCATAACCTTCATATATTATAACTTATTCAGCCATTCTCCAGCTGCTGGCGGCCATCCACTCAGTTTCCAGTCCCTTGCCATTACAAAATGGGCTGCCACAAACATTTTTGCATATGTGGGTAGTTTCCTCCTTTTTATGATATCTTTGGGATACAGGCCCAATAGAGACATTGCTGGATCAAAGGGTATGCACAGTTTGATCTTCCTTCAGCCATAATTCCAAATTGTTCTCCAGGATGGTTGGAAAAGTTCACCACTTCATCAACAATGTATTAGTGTCCATGTTTTTCCACATTCTCTCTAACATTTATCATTATCTTTTTGTGTCATCTTAGCCAATCTGACAGGTGTGTAGTGGTACCTCAGAGTTGTCTTAATTTGCATTTCTCTGATAAATAGTGATTTGGAGTATCTTTTCATATGGCAAGTCATATTTTCAAAAGAAACATTATCATTCGCTTAAGTTGCTGAACTCTAAGAACTGTGGGATTTTTCCATCTGATTTGAAGCTGAAGACTTCCATATGTATTGTCTCCCCCATTAGAAAGTGAGCTCCTTGAGCTCAGGAATTGTCTTACTTTTCAATTTTTGTCACTTAACACAGTCTTTTTCACATATTAACTAATAAAAACTTTATTCATCCATTCATATAGGTTGAGAGCCAAAAGGACTGCCAGCAGAGTGATACCATTAGAAGAAATAGAAAGGAAAAGAGAAATATAAAGGGAAAGAGAAAGAAAATCCCATTAGAGTGTTGAATGGAAGGTAAGATACATGACTAGAAATATCTAACAGAAGGCTCCTTAGGAATCAGGGTGAAGGAGAGCTAACAAGTTTGATAACAGAACTGGAAGTTGTCTTCAGAGACATGATAACATAAGCCTTGCTTGGGTAGGGGGGGCAGCAAGAGAACAAATTAAATCTCTGTTGTAGAAGAGAGAACCTAGAATTAGAAAAAGTAGGAAACTAAAGATTAACACTGACCATGTTTAACAAAGAGAAGGGAAGAGTGAGCTAGCTTTCTAGAACTGAGGAGGTATGGGTAGAGAGTTAGGAAGATAACCACAAAACTAAGATGGAGATTCCAAGAATGGAGTAGTAGCACATGTCAAAAGGCCACATTCATTTGAAGGTTTTCTCTCAACATGATCTTTTTACCATTTTGTAAAAATCCATCCAAACTCCTTTCTTAAGATTGCAAATTCTCAAAAAGAAACATCATTATCTTTCTTGATCTTGCCCATTCTTACTTGTCTAGAACAAGATTCTGCACAAGGTATATACACAAATACGAAACACATCTACCAAGCACTGGATCATTCCGGAAGGTCCTGGCTTGTTACTTTAGTGGCACCTTTGTTGTTTATGGACTGTTAAGTAGGACAATTTCCTGAATCCTTTTGTCACCTGCTAATAGTGTTGGTGAAATTGCCAATTGTGATAGTTAAGGACTCTCTGCTTTCAGTTACCTATAATGCTAATGAAAGTGAAGGTTTAGACTGATATTTTTTAGGTATGCTTTGTCATGAGTCTGGTGTCCTGACCCATCATGAGTAGATTCCGATGGTGACCTAAGAAGGCAAAATCATGTGACCTAGGAGCTGGCAAATCCCTAAGGTATTCTGTGCTTCCAGAACACACACAGGTAGGATGAAATGAAACCTCCACATTCTTGATCCTAAGAAGAAAATCCCCAGACAATCACATAGACTTACACATAAGAATGCACAGGAATGAAAGATAAAGATCATTGAGTGTGAAACAGTTTTCTGGTTCTAAAACAATGTCTCATCTATATATCTATATCTATACACACATGCACATATACTCATATATACATATATATGTGTGTGCAAATACATATATACAGGTGTGTATCCATATATGAGTACATGTATGTATATGTGTATTTATACATATATGTGTACACATGCATGTACACATGTGTTTGTATGTGTATCTATAAGTGCACTCTTGTATGTATAAACATATAGATATTCTTAGGTATACAATACACAGTGTTTAAATCAAGCTATTAAACAAAGCTTTAATAGTTTGAAATTGCACTAAAACTTTGGGGACATCTTGTATATCTCATTGATTTTGACACATAACATATTATTTTATTTTATATTATTTTATTTCACCTTTCCCAATACAAAGATAGATGGTATCAAGAACATTAGCTTCGGCAAGGGCTCTAATGACTTTCAGTAGGCCTGCATTCCTATCTTGACTCCAGGAAGAATTGGGAAAAGTTTAATCTCAACAATAAGTAATGGTTATGCTCATCCCAGCTCATAATTCCCTGACCAACAAACATTTCATGATTGTGGAGAATACAAGACTTCCATAGTTTTATCTTTGTTTGAGGTAAAAGTTACAGTCCCTGATTTTGAGGTCAGCTTAATTATCAGGGAAGTATAAGAGAATAACTCTAGATTTTGGTGTCAGATGATCTTGCTTCTTCTTGAGTCCTGACTTTGTCCTCATTAGCTATTTTTGTTTCTCATTTGCTATTTTTTCACACATACTGAAACTTTGGGAGCTCCAAACTTACAAGACAAGACAATATAAAACAATGTAGAATGTGATGAGTACAAAAACAGTTTGAGAATTCAAAAGGAGAGTAGACTTTTAGCTGAGGGGATCAGAGAAAACTTCAAGGACGAAATTTTATTTTAGTTGTTTCTTTAAGGATGGATGACATTTCAAAAAGTAGAGATTGGGGGTAGGGAGAAAGGGAAAGATATTGCAAATATAGGTGGAATAGAGAGAATATTCCATCCACATTTATATTACAATTTGCAATTTGTACATTTTATCTATACTATCTTCAACTGGTATTCATAAAGGCCCTATGAGTTAGGGAAAATATTATTGTTGAAATTTTAAAGAGGAGGAAATCGAGGCTCAAAAATCAGATGATCTGCTCCAGGCAACTAACTAAAAAGTGTCAGAAACAAAGAAGGTATGAACATCTAAGTCTCTACAGACCAGAATGCTCTAATTTCCTCAGACTCACAGTACAAACATTAGCATTAGCAATAAAGTATAAAGTACTACAGTATAAAGTACATGAAAGGGAGATCAAAAGGTAAGATCCTATGAAGAAAATCACACAGGAATGGAAGCCAAAGGCCAATGAGTTTGAAACAATTTTCTGGTTCTAAAACATGTCTCACCTTTATACATACACACACACACACACACACACACACACACACACACACACATATATATATGTGTGTGTTTGTATATATATATATTAAAGTACATATATGTATATATACATTTGGATATTCGTATGTGTATAATTCACAGTGTTTAAACTAAATTATTAAACAAAGATTTAATTTTTTGAAATTGCACTAAGACTTTGGGGACATCTTGTATATCTCATTGATTATGACACATATTATTCTATTTTATGTTATTTTATTTCGCCTTATTTCACTAGTAACATAGTAGAGATTGGCAAAGAAGAGGAAGTCATTGGTGTGGATTACTCAGAGGAGAGAAGATCAAAAAGGAAGGAGAATTGAAGGAAATAAGTTTTTTTTTGTTTGTTTATTCATTTTTATTATAACCAGGATAGGAAAATATAAGTACATCTATAGATTGAAGATGACAGACAGACAGAGAAATAGAGAGGTGGTGGAGAGAGAGACAGACAGACAGACAGAAACAGAAAGACAAGACAGATACTCAGAGTCAGAGAGAGAGAGGGATGGACGGGAGAAGGGAGGGGGAAAGGAAAAGGGAGAGGGAGAGAGAAAGGGAGGGAAAGAAGGAGGGAGGGAATGAGGGAGAGAGATAATGATTAAAAAGAAATTCAGTCAAGAAGAAAGGAGGGGGATCACATTCCTGAAGTCTAACATAAATATACCTCAATGGCAATCTCTTGCAAGTCTCTGAGTCTAAGAGTTGTTCTTCTACACATGGCACTCTAGCACCCAACACTATTATGTTACACTGGCTTTCCTCCATTCCTGGAATATTCTCCTTCTTCATCTTTGCCTCCTGTTTTCTTTGGCTCTTTTCAAATCTCACCTTAAATCCCATTTCTATAGGAAACCTTTCTCTGGCTCCCTCAATGCTAGTATCTTTTCTCTGAGAGTACTTTCAATTTATATCATACTTATCTTGTTTGTATGTTCTTTCCCCATTAGAATGAGATCCTTGAGAACTGGGTCTTCCTTTGTATATCCAGCACTTAGCACAGTCCCTGGTATGCAGTAGATGCTTAATAAATACTTAGACCATTTTTGAGCTTTTCTGAACTCTCTGCAATCTGGCTTATGACCTCAGCATTCAAGTGAAACTATTCTAACTATACATCATCACCACCTATTGGACATTTTGATTGGACATATTGTAGACTTCTCCAACTCAAAATTTCAAAAATAGAACTCATGATCTTTCCTCTAAAACCCGTTTCTTTTCTGAAATTCTCTTTTTCTGTTAAAGGTGCCATCATCTTTGCAGTTCACCCAAATTCAAAATTTCAACGTCATCATTGACTACTTATTCACTCATGATTTGCCAAATCCTTGTATTTATAACTTTATACATTGTATATTCCCTTTCTTCCCAATTACATAGATACTAAAAAAAAGTTGAAGCCTTCTTCATTAACCTTTCCTCTGTACTATTGCAAGTCTCTTATCCTTACTTTATTCCATATACAGCCACTAAAGTATAGCTGGGTGCTGTGGATAGAGCATTGGGCTTGGAATAGGGAAGACATCATCATGAGCTCAAATCCAGCTTCAGAGACCTAATAGCTGTGTGACCCTGGGCAAGTCACATAACCCTGTTGGCTTCAGCTGCTCATCTAAACAATGAGCTGGAGAAGAAAATGGAAAAACCCTGTAATATCATAAAAAATATGTAATATCTGTAATATTGCCAAAAAACCCAAATAAAACCAGACATGACTGAATGATTGAAGAACAGCAACAAATCATGTCACTTTCTAGTCAATAAACTCTAAGGGCTTCCTAGTACTTCTAGGCTCTGGCTGCTATTAGGAAAAGATTCTCCCCCACCCACACCCACACCCTTACCCCCACCCCCACGGGAGCTCTACAGAAAGCATATTCAGGTTGATAAAGAGGCACTTGGCGGCAGGCAGAGGAGGATTGAGGCTGGTGACTGGACTCCAGGATCCAGGATACATCTTTGGCAAGCCTCATGGCAATTTGCCTGCCTCCTTCACTTCTCCCCCTAAAGACCAAGGACTTCAATTTATCCTGACTCTGCCTGACCCTGAGGCCTTCCAGGGGGCTAGCCCGTACTTTAGGTTGCTATTTAAAGATGTTTACAACCTGATTCCATCCTACCTTTTCTGCCTTATTGCATATTACTCCTCTCCATGCACTCTATAATAAAAACAAAGTGACCTTTCTGTTTCTCAAATATGATGACACATCTACCATCTTTGTACCTTTGGTCTAATTAGACTACACACAGAGAAAATATAACCCTCTCCCATGACCTCTTAGAACCTTTGTTCCCTTCAAGGTGTACATTCTTCATCAGATCTTCTTTGGTTTCTCACTTGCTAGTTCTTTCTCCAAGCTTCAAGGTTACTTTATACTTATTTTTGTATTAACTTACATATATTATCCCCCTATTTGAATGAATGAATGAAAAAGCATTCATGAAGTAGCTCCTATGTATCAAGCATATCCTTGTAATAAACTTCTTGGTAGCAGAGACTGTATAGTTTTTTGTAGCAGCAACTCCATCATTTAGCATGTAGCACAAAATAGGTGTTTAGTGAGTGTTGTTTTGCTTTCTTGGTTCCCCAAAGTTTAGCATCCCTGGAATAGGATTAAAGAAATCAATCAAGCATTAGCTAATCTTGAAGATTGGTAGGGTGGGAATAGCAGGAAGTTGCATATGAGTGGATTTTAGCATTGTGGCCAGTATTCTACTGAAGTGCCTGGCCATAGAGTGGAGGTTGGAGAAGTAGGTGAATGAAGACAAGCGAGGGATGGTAGATTGAGAGACAATATCCGCTCAAAAGAGCAGAAGTCATGAGTCTTTCCACAAGTTGGGGCTATAATGTCACGAGATTTGTTTACAAAAGAAAAGTTTCAAAATTGTTTTTGAGCACTGGCAATATCATTGGAATAAGCCCATAATCTTCCTGGGGGACTACTTGAAAAGACAATTCTACTTTGAAAATTGTTTTGTATACTTCAATATATCAAGGATCTGTTATTTTGTGGAGATAGGTATTCCTCCTCCATATATTTTTTTAATAGCTAAAGTCCCTTATATATCATGAATTACTCTTTAAAAACCTTAATTGCTAAAGGTCCATTGTCTAGCAGTCAGTCTTTCTGAATTCAACCAGACTGCTGTTTAGGCGGTAAACTAGACCTGCTAGAGTGTGACAGCACATGTTCAAGAACCTGAAGTCATTTTTTCTTGCATGCAAAATGCAGCATAATAGGAGGATTTTGATGGGGAAAGTTCTCATATATGTGTTTAAAACTTCAGTCTCTTTATTACATGGGTTGGGTATATATTTAAAGTTTTAATAAGATCAAATTGATATAAAAATAAATAAGGAACATAATTATTTATATTATGTATCAAATGTGTTCAACTATTACTTATTCTTCTTTTAACAAATAATTCTATACTTAAGAACACATTATGATGCATGGAGTACAAAGATAGATACAAGGATAGATAGAAAGGAAAATTGTCCTAATGGAGTTTACAAATGAATAGGGAATATATCATATAATACAGGAGACATACAATTATGAAGCCACTTTGCATTCCAGATTGAATGTGGAATTTTTTAGATAATCATAATTATATGAATAATTATACAAATTATACAAAATATCATATACAAATATACAATCCATAGAACCTCTACCAAAGACAAGGCAGGATCCATGTAGAAAATAGCAAGACATTTAATTGAGATAGAAAGACCAAGAAACAGAGAAAAATCAAGTAATAGTATTATTCATCCCTTCCTTTTCTTGAAGAAGTACAATATTCCCTAGATTCCCATGTCCCTAGGGAAGGGGGAAAATTTGGAATTCAAGGAGAAATAAAGTTACATTTTAGCAGGGACATCTGTAATAGAAGTCTCCTACCAATCAGCTGTGTTTGCTGCTTCTTGGATCTTACTCCTATTGTTTATTTGTCCTAGAGCTACACTTGTCACTATCATTTCATTCAACCTCTATAATCTGCTGAAGTTCTACCTTCACTCAATCCTCTCTGCCTCCAAAGCTACATTTTATCTTTCCTACCAAGTTGCTATTTCCATTGACTGGAGCTTCATTTATAAGCGTTGCTTTGGGGAAGAAGGGGTAAATTGGGAAAAAAGGGGAATGTGTTAGTTGTTTTGTGAATCTGCCAACAAGTAATAAGGACATATTCAGTTCTTCTGTAGAAAAAGAAAGGCTGAATTCACACTAGTCAATTCATTAAACAGTTTCATTCTTCAAATACCTTTTTCCTATTTACCTCCCCACAAAGAAAAATTTCCGTCCTTCTTATAGACACATACATACAGAACAACATTCACAATAACACGGAAAAAGCACTTTAAACTAAAGTATTAAGTGACAACCCTGAAGAACTACTCCATTATGACTATGGGAATCAGAAGAGGCTTGAGGAAAGTACTTGACTTGGGCATTAATGGGTAGCAAGGAGTTAAATAGATAAGGTGAGAAAGATATAGGAAATTGAATATAGACAAGAGGCAGGAATAACTTTTAGCAAGAACATAAAGATGTGGAGGGGAACAATATGAGATAAAATTGGTAATATTTCATGGACTCAGACTGTAGAAAACTTTGAAAGCCAAAGTAAAGAATTTAAACAATAAGAAATAACTAGAGATTTAAGCTAAAAAGTGACATGAAAAGATTTATGTATAAGAAAGTGATGTGAAGGACAGACTGGAGCAAAGAGAGAGTGAAGGCACGAATCATGGGTTCTTGTTGGGTTATTTTGGTTTGTTTTCTTTCAGAAGAAGAAAGCATCATTCTCTGCGCAAAAGAAAACCATACAGAACAAGCACAACCAGGCGCTGGCTGGTGCCCATACGGAAAGGCTTTTCTTTAAATAGATGACTTTCATGATTCAAAATCTTTGATCCAACACAGAGTCACTTTGGCTGTTCTGGGTGGCACATTAATTTCTCCATAGAAGTCATTGACCTCCAGGGAGCTTCATGTGTGGACAAGATATCCAGGAGGGAAAGGAACTAAAATCTGGAGCAGAAGGCAAGCATTCCCTGCCTTCTTTCATGGTTTTCTTCATTGTTTGCATAGCAGAGAGTTTGTTCCTTCCAGCCCAGAAAATATTTTGTTTATTCCATTTCCTTCAATATGCCCAAGGGTTTAAATTAAGGGGCAAAGCATTCTGGGAAAATGCATGTGGGGTTTCTTATAACCCGGAACATTTGAAAAATACTTGGAGAGATATAGCAAAATGCAAATTATTCTCAGTTCCCACATGTAGCATAGAACTCCCTTCTGCAGTGACCCAGTAAAAAAAAAAAAAAGGTGTTTTTTGGTTTTTTTGTTTGTTTGTTTTATCATTTTGCACTTTAATGGTACTAAAAATCAGCAAAGCTTAATGAGAAGATAACTGAACTTGAACTCAGAGCGAGCTGTGTTCAAACCCTACTTCATACTTAAGCAATATCATCATGGGCAAATTGCTTTGTCTCTGACTCTGTTTCCCCATCTGTACCTTTAGGATTTATTTCACAGGACTGATTTGAAGATTCAAAGGGTCTCATATAAGTAAAGCATTTTGTACATTTTGAATGTTATATAAAAGTCATCAATGGCTCTTTTTATTATGATGATGAGATCATGAACTGCCCTTGGGATTTTCTTGGTTGTTATTAAGACTAGCCTTGTCTCTCTGAGACAGCAATTTAATGAAAAGGTAAAATAGGCAGCAGGAGTGGCAAATATGAAATAAATTTGCAAAGCATACAGTTAGCAAAGAAAGGAATTTTAATAATTAACAAGAGAAAAGACAAGTTCCCTAGTGGAACTCACAATTAAACAGGAGAAAGGAAATACTCCATGAAATGGGAATATGCCATTGATTTGAAGGCTAAATCATTTTGCTATACGAATTCCCCTTTTAGATCAGTCAGTCAATCAATCATCATTTAGGTGTTTATCACTAAGGATACAAAGACAAAAAAAAAAAAAAAAAAAAAAAGGGCCAGTCCTCAGAAAGAATATTCAAATATGGAAGTCAACATGTAAATAAGTAGGTACATATGAAACATATGCAGAGTAAATGAAAGTCATAAATAAAGATTAGAAAGTTAGTGTTGCTGCAACTAGGGCCATTCTGAGATTTGATAACAAATTTTTGGTGAGCTCAGTTTCATGACTTTTTTCCACTTTTATTCAGTAGCAGGCCAATAGACATGAAGGAGTTGGATAGGGGGAGGAATGTAGGCTAGGATTTGGCAAGACATGATGATAAGATAAATGAAGGAGGGAATAGGGAGAAGAGGGTTGTGCAGAATTGAGTTGATTCACCAATGGGTGAAGATAGGAAAGAAAGGCTCAAAAAGTTCAGAAAGAGTTGGTTTTCTTGGTAGAGATGCTGTAGTGGTGTGCCATTTCCTTCTTCAGCTCATTTTTACAGATGAGTTAACAGGCAGAGGTCAGTGGCTTGCTCGAAGTCACACTGCTAGTAGTAAATATTTGAGGATAGATTTGAATTCAGGTCTTCCTGACTAGGCTATGAAAAATAACTCCATTGGACTTAGGCAGGGTTAAGTTAAAAGTCTTTAATTGCACAGTTGCAGATATGGGTATCCAATAGAATAGCAATGATTGGAATCAATACTTGTCCTTTTTTATACCTGAAATGCAAATCCCTCTCTTGATGCTACATTCACTGAGCAGGACTTCACAGTCTCTTAGGAGTATGTAATCCTGTCACATGAATGTGAATCTCCACCTCCAATTACATCATTACTCCTCCCTTGGACATAATTCAGTCCTTCCCCTGATTCTCTTTTGCTATTCTATTGGAAAATTCTAATTCTCCCCTAAGTTTCCTCTGATCACTTCATTACATCTGATTCTTCCCCAACAATGTGTAAGTAGTTCTCATTCTAAGTCTCCATCTTTGATTACATTTTGTAGCTGTATTTCTTATTCTAAATCTCTACCTCTGAATTACATTTTCCTCTTTTAAATTTTTATTTCTGATTCTTCCACCCCAATTACATTTTTCTTTTTTATTTCCTTGTTCTGCATCCTACTGTCCTCACCTCCCTTTTTTTTTTTACTTTTAATTTTCTAATTTGTTTCATTTCTCTAATTCACTTTTTGTAACTCTGTGAAAACTAAACCATCATTCATTTCTTTCAAAGACTCAGCACTCTATCCTCTGCATTACCTAGTTGCCCCACAGCAAATGAGACCAAAAAATTTAGGAACTATAATAACAACTGTTACTATTTTTTAAAAAGTGAAAAGAAAATGAAAAAAAAAGTTACAATTTTTTAAAAAATATGAGGCTTAAAAATAAAAAGATTAGGGGAAAGAGGAGAATATTTCTAGTGTAGAGGTGATGGCCTAGAAATGAACTGAAGGTTAAACTAATGGAATTCATGATGAGGTTGGATTCAGAGTCATAAGACATAGGAAAAAATAGAATGATAAGAGGTTACAATCAGACAGTGGAGTTTTAGATTTCATAAAGATGGAAGTAGGAAGAAATAAGCATTTATATAGCATCTACTATATGACAGGCACTGCATTACATGCTCTTTATAGATATAATTTTATTTATTTATTTATTTTGCTGAATCAATTGGAGTTGTTACATTTTATTTTTTTGTCTCAATAACTCTTGGAGATATATGCTATTATTACCCCTCTTTTACATGTGAGGAAACTGAGGCAAAGAGAGGTTAAAGTAATTTGCCTAAATTTATACAGTATCTGAAGCTACATTTGAATTAAATTAGTAGATTAGGACTCTAAATCATTATGCCACCAGCTGCCTCTGTGATGTATGACCATCTCTGTGTAGCTGAACTGGAGCCAAGGAGTAAGCAATGGTAACGAAGTTGACAGAAGCAAATCTAGAGTAATACTCTGGTTGGACAAGGAGGTAGGGTTGAGTTGGATAAGTGACAACTTAATGAGGAAGTCCTGGGACACTAGGTAGAGTTGGCAGAGAAAACCTAAAGTTATGAAATTACTTCCTGAGGTAAGCAGGGGAGGGCACTGATGGGGATCAGCTCAGCCTTACAGTTCTATCCCCTGTTGAAGTCTTGGGTAACCCCACCTTATTGTATTCAATCAGTCAAGTTACATAAAACTCCCTATATTAATTAAAATTTTCCCTGTAAATCTGTCTATGGTCTATGCTGTCTTTGCTGAATCCTGTTGGGTTAGCCCACCACAGTGATCTTCCTTGTAGTGTCTTTCTTCCCATCTCCTCTTTCATGCCTCATGATCTTCTTTCTCCATCCCTCCCCCATGTCTCATGGGATTTTTCCTCCTTCATATAGCTAACTAACTCTTTTAGGGTGCTAAACTCCTCTATGGATTTAGCTGCAAATCAATGGCATATTGCCACTTCATTTCCTTGCTCCTAGTTAATTGTGAGTTCCACTGGGGAACTTGTCTTTTCCCTTGTTAATTATTAAAACTCCTTTCTTTGCTAACTGTATGCTCTCCCAAATATATTATATGTTTATCATTCCTGACACCCATTTTACCTCTTCATTTTGTCTATAATCTCTTCTCCTAAATAGATGTCCCTTTTGGCAAAAAGAATGGCCATTGTGAATTTGTCACATATTTATTACAAACTAGGAATTGCTACCCTGACCTCATCATTGAGGTAGGTGACAAGTTGAGCATAGATTTGTACATTGGGCAGATGGAAGCAGGGGAATATCAGGATCTTTTCAATAAGGTGAATAAAAGTGGATGAGTATGTATAAAATCATTGAGCAATGAGTCTAGGGAAAGTTCATTGAGGAAGGTATGAGAATAGATTGAAGACCTTCTTTGTGGTTTAGCCTCCTAGAAGATGGAAGATTTTGTCTTCTGAGACCCAATGAGACCTACTCACAGCAGGCAGGAGAATATGGAGGTATAGAAGCCCAATCAGGAGGCCAAAGTTTCTCCTTGAGAATGCCCTTGAAAGGCAAGAAATGAAAGCAACTCCCATTTGTAGGACAATCATCACTGGAAAAGTTCCTGGGGAAGTACTCCATTGAGGTAGGAAGAAGGTGGTAAATTATACCTTATGGTGCAAGGGATGTCCAGGTGAGCCAGCAGGGGTCCCATAGTGTGCAGAGTTTTGTCCCAACACTAAAAACAGTCCTACCTCAGAGTCCACTTGGGAAGGAGTTGGGTAGAATGCCAAGAGTTTTTAAGAGATTTTCTCCATTTTCTTCAGGCAAATCAGCTTTACTGAAGCAGCAAGAGGCCGAGAAAAGGACTACATGTCCCAAGCAAGTCCAATCACCACCAACCCCCTTAACTATTATGTCTCCTTAGAGGCTCTGATGGACACAGATCAGGACCCTAAACCCAAGAGCTTTGGGAAGAGCATTAAGCCCAGTATTTGCATTCTTCATCCTAGAAAGCCACAGCTACTAAAGGCCCAGAAAGGAAAGTTCCTCTCTCCAAAGTAGTCTTGGCATTGTCGAGGAATTCAACATCAGAAACCTATTTGATTTTATCAGTAGAAATAATATTAAATAAGAAGCAATACCATCTGTTTTGCTGCTGCACCCAAAGGACTGTGGAATTTTTCCATCTGACTTACAATAGAAATTTCCCATATGCATTGTTTCCTCCATTAGAATGTGTGCTTCTTGAGAGTAGGAATTATTTAACTTTAGTGTTCCTTTGCCATTTCTTTGATCTCTAAGATTCCCTCCAGCTTTCTAGCCAACAAACATGCTAGATTTAGAATCAGAGAAACACAACAAATCATATACCACATTGGTCATATCATCTCTTCTCTCTTGGTAGAAAGAAAGAAAAGAAGGAAGGAAGGAAGGAAGGAAGGAAGGAAGGAAGGAAGGAAGGAAGGAAGGAAGGAAGGAAGGAAGGAAGGAAGGAAGGAAGGAAGGAAGGAAGGAAGGAAGGAAGGAAGGAAGGAAGGAAGGAAGGAAGGAGGGAGGGAAGGGGGGAGGGAGGGAAGGAGGGGAGGAGGGAAAGAAGGAGGGAGGGAAGGAAAGAAGGAGGGAGGGAAGGAAGGAAGGAGGGAAAGAGGGAAGGGAGGGAGGGAAGAGAAAAGAGAAGAATGGAGATTAAACCAGAAGAATTATTCCTATGTCCCCTTCTGTTCTAAATCTTGTGTTGCCACATTGTGTATTTGGTAAAAAGTAACTATTTTAAAACACTGCCCAAGGCCCTTCAAAACCAAGACTTAAGGACTTTCTTCAGAGACTGTGGGTTTAAAAAATGACAACAAAACTTTATTATACAAAATCCTCTTTTAGTTGAAAATATAGCTATTTTCTTATATTACATATAAACAATTTTAACATATATTTTGAGTAAATTTTAGAAATGTATCAATAAGAACCTATGATTTGCAGAAAATATACAATTTAAGTTGATTACAAATTGTATGAAACCATGGAAAATATAAAGTCAAAGAAAAGAAATCTAAGAAAAAAGCTGAAACAACTAAATGAAATTAAAAATCTTGACAATAAAATTCATTTTTTCCAAATTATATAAGAATAATAAACTTAAGTATTGATTATAACAATAAATTCAAAGAAGGATAGCTAGAGAACAAAGAAGAAAGGAACTTTAAAAGGTCATAATCTACAACATTTACCAGATTACTACCATAGTGTGTGTGTGTGTGTGTGTGTGTGTGTGTGTGTGTGTGTGTGTATGTATATATAGTATTATGTAGTACTACATGTACTCTAAAGTACTTTATAGTCATAACAAATTTAATCCAATTAGTCTTCAAATGACACACCAAATTGTATAAAATCATGAATTACAGATATTAAGTGCTTTTATTTTCTTTATCCATTTTTTCAAAAGCCTTTTAAAACCTATAATTTTTTTCTTTTGAATTGCACAAAGATCTCTTTAATTGTCAGAGCTGTGGAACTCCTCAGTAAATACCAAATGTGTAGGGATAAAGCCAGAAGAGCAGCGAAGCCATCCTAGCCATTTCCAGGGAGGTGCCAATAAGGTGAGCCAGAACCATAAGAAGCATTCCAAAGGGAATGGCAGAAATAAAATCAGATTTGGCCCAGGAATCCCTAAGGAAGGGCCACGAAATTATTACAGTGATTTTGTATAAATAAATACTCTTTTACTTTACCACCAAACAATAACAATGAGTGGAAAATGGGGAGTGAATAGAGGGGACAGACTTCAGATTTGACCTTTATTTATGAACCCATACTTTCTTTATCACCAACTGGAGAAATTCTATCCCTGGGAGATTGGAAGGAGGGCACAGCAAGAGATGGTGGTGGACTCAGTGCAGTATATTCTTTAAAAAGGGAGCTTGAAACCTGAACCTTGGGGTCATCTAACATACAAAGCATCTTGAAAGATTGTTTTAAATCCCATAAATACCGTGTGACCCTGGCTAAGCTTTAAATCTCTCAATGGTCTCATCTCTTTAAAACTGTAACTTTCAGAAGAGTCTCCATCTTCCTTAGTAGAGCGTTTCTTCATTAGAAGCTCCTTACATTTACAAAATAACAGGTCTATTTTACAAATTATTTGACTATAAGTAAGCCAATTCAATTCCCTAAGCCTGATTCCTTATCTCCAAATGGGAATAACAAAGTAGCATTTATATAACACTTCAAGGTTTCCAAAGTGCTTTACATTTATGATTTCACTGTATCCTATCATTATGTTCATTTTGTAATTGAGGAAACAAAGAAAAACAAAGTTACATAATTTTCTCAGATACCACCACTACATACCTCTCAGATTGGCTAAGATGAAAGGAAAAGATAATGTTGGAGGGGATCTTCAAAAACTGGGACACTAATATATTGTTGGTAGAGTTGTGAACTGATCCACCCGTTCTGGAAAGCAACTTGGAACTATGCCCAAAGGGTTATCACCAAATTTGATTCAGCAATGTCTCTACTAGGTCTGTATCTCAAAGAGATCATAAAAAGGAAAAAGTACCCACATGAGCAAAAATGTTTGTAGCAGCTTTGTAGTGGCAAGGAACTAGAAATTGAGCGGATGCCCATCAGTTGGAGAATGGCTGAATAAGTTATGGAATATTATTATTCTATAAGAAACGACCAGCAGGATGATTTCAGAGAGATCTGGAGAGATTTACATGAACTGATGCTAAGTGAAGTGAATAGACCCAAGAGAACATTGCACACAGCAACAAAATTATGTGATGATCAATTCTGAGGATGTGGTTCTTTTTGATAATGAAGTGATTCAGGCCAGTTCCAATAAGCTTGTGATGGAGAGAGCCATCTACACCTAGAAAGGGGATTGTCACAGCTGAAAGTGGATTCCCAACATAGTTTTTCCACCTTTTTGTTGTTATTTACTTGCTTTGGCTTTTTTTTCCATCATTTTCCCTTTTTTGATTTGATTTTTCTTGTGCAGCATGATAAATGTGGAAATATGTATAGAAGAATTGCACATGTTTAACCTATATTGGATAACTTGCTGTAGAGGGGATAGGAGAGGTGGGGAGGGAGGGAGAAAAATTTGGAACACAAGGTTTTGCAAGGGTGAATGTTGAAAACTATCTTTGCATATATTTTGAAAATAAAAAGCTATTATTTAAAAATAATAATTTTCTCAGGATCACAGTTAGTTTGTGTCCTAGACAGGATTGAAGTGAGTTCTTCCTGCCTCTTGAGTCCACCATCTACTGGACCATCTAGTTGCCAAAAAGGATGTAGGGTTCAAATGAGATGTCATCCTTTGGCAAACCTCAAAGTTCTATGTAAGTGAGTAACATCGCAGCATAATGAATAGAAAGCAGACTTTGGAGCCAGGAAAATTGGTGAAATCCTATTTCTGCCACATGATGATCAAATTATCCTAGGTAAACTACCTAACTTCTCAATGCCTGAACAGTCCTTTAACACAAGAAGATGGAGAATCACTGCCATCTGTGTTGCTAGAGGGGATTTCCTTACTGGCAGCTTCTTACACTTGTGAAATGACAGGCGGTGGCAGGAGGGGTGGGGGGAGAACTAGAAAAATATTAGCCACAAGTTAGATATGGCAAGCTATAAACTCAGAAGATCAAACATCAAATTAAAAACTGGAAAGTTCCTAAGTAATTGATGTTTAAAAGAATCCAAACTTTACTGGGTTTTCAATGTATTTTTCTAGCCTTGTGAGAAAGATGGTGCAAATATTATTGCCATTGCCATGTTACTAATGAAGAAACTGAGGATCAGAGAGTCAATGTCCTCCAATGATCATACATAGATTGACAGAATCAGGATCCTACCCCAGATCTCCTGCTCCCAAGGCAGCTCTTAGCAACACTGGCTAAAATTTTTCTACATGCGAAAAATCTATAGAGGAACCTCTGCTTTAATCATACATGGCCCCACCATGAAAATGGACAAGGGAAAAGAAAGGAAAGGCGATGTCCTGGAGCACAGAGGAGGGATGAAAAGTCATCCTCAGCTCACATAATCAGAATCACACACAGGGAATGTGAACAACTAATTATGTCCTGCCTGAGATGAAAAAAAATTTCCAATGAAAGAAGAAATCAGTGAAGCTGACTTGCACACTTTTAAAACTTAATGCTGAATTCACTCAAGACTTATGATCTCATGTTCTTTGTAACACATATTGCAAAGACAGATTTTTTTAGGGAAGAATTCCTCTCTCTTGTAGTAGCATAATGGAGACTGGTGGAAAGGGGCACAAAGACAGAAATAAACAGATAGAGATTCAGAGACAGAGAGATAGGGTGAGACAAAGAAACTGAGACATTTATGAGAAAGATGAAAAGAAAGAAGGGAAAGAGAGAGAGAGAGAGAGAGAGAGAGAGAGAGAGAGAGAGAGAGAGAGAGAGAGAGAGAGAGAGAGAGAGAGAGAGAGAGAGATAGATACAGGGTGAGAAAGAGAGACAGAGACTGAGTGAGACAAAGAAACTGAAACATGAATGAGAAAGAAGAAAAAAGGAGAGGGGAAGAGAGAGAGAAAAGAGACATAGAGACAGAGAGAAAGAGTGGAGAGACAGAGAGACAAAGAAACTGGGACATGAATGAGAAAGAAGAAAAAAAAAAAGAAAAGAGACAGAGAGAAGAGAGACAAAGAAACCAAAACATGAATGGAAAAGAATAAAAAATGAGAGAAAGAGAAAGAGACAGAGAGACAGAGACAGACTGAGACTGAGACAGAGAGACTGAAACAAAGAAACAGACATGAATAAGAAAGAAGTAAAAAGAGGGGGAGAGAGAGAAGAAAGGAAGGAAGGAAAAGGGAAAGAAGGGGAGAAAAGAGGGAGGGGGAAGGGAAGAAGGAGAGAAACAAGGATTCATTAAGTACCTACTCTGATGAATGTTAGGAATACAAGGTTCCTACATTCTAATAGAAGGTGATACATGTCAGCGAGCAATGGCCAGGAAAAGGCATTTCTATCAAAGTAACAGAGAAACAGAGGTGATCCATAAGGCGATCCATTGTCATACCTTTTCAGAAGCAATATCAGTCATGATTTACAAATTAGCAATTTAAATATTAGACTTATTAAATGTTAATTAATGTGTTAGATTAAATATTAGTAATAATTGAATGTGTCAGAAGCAAGAAGTAGAAGGCAGGGCAATGATGGGAGGGAGGGAAGCAAGCTGAAGGTTTGGCTAAAGGTGAGCTGGTTTGAGTCTACAGATGCATGGGATGTGAAACACGATATAGAACCATCTTTGAATAATACATTATTCAGTTACCAATCAAGATGGTTCAGTCCAAACCTGAATGAATTTACTTCCATAGAAAGAAAATATGGGTCCAGATTGTAAAAAGCAGAGTTGCAGCAACGAGGAAAATAGTAAAATAGCCTGGGTAGATGGCTGGATGGCCATCTTTACTCTTACCCAGGCAAGAGTAAAGAGAGTTTGGGGAATATTCATGTCCATTTCTATAGGCTATATTGAGCTATACATAATAAGAGGTAGAAAAATTAGTTCCAAGAAGTCTATTTGATAGTCTTAATCAACAACCATTTATTGAATGCTTACTCCATGCCCAGCACTGTATAATCCCAGGGAATATATTTTCCTCAGCTTTAAAATGAAGAGTTTGGATTCAGTGATCTCTAAGATAATTTCCAGCTCTAAATTTATGAGCCTAGATTCTCTGAGCCTATTTTCTCTTCTGTAAAACAGTGATAATTAGTGTGCTAATAATGTCTGGTCATTTCATTAAAAAATATTTTTAAAAAAATTTTAATGATGTTGCTTCATATATTCCAGGAATTCTAGTTGAATTTGTACCCAAGCTGTGCAAAATGATTTTAATTGTAGATGTTTTGGGGAGTGTCCCTACCATCAGAATAGCTTTTTTTAGGGGAAGGATTCTTTTTCATTTGTTTGTTTGCTCATTCATCCAGCCTATTTCCTGAATTTGGATTTTATATTAGGGCAAGGCTCTGTGTACTTCTGAAGGAATGTCTGTACTGGTCCTGCTGCTGCTTTGTGGGTCTATTGAGTGTATGTTCTTCCATGTTCCCAGAAACACTTGAGGCTGGGTACCCACAAGCTTTCAATGTTTCCAAAATATTGTAATCTGTGACAAAGTCCTCTCATATCCCCTAGTCTGAGCTCTGCAAGTTCTTGACCTGGATTTGGATCTAAGCAAGAGGCCAGTGGACTTGCCTCAGAAAATTCTTGCTGTGTATTCAGCTACTCTCGGCAAAAATAGAAAGTTTTAGGAGTTCAGAGTGCAGAATTGCAGACTCCCCTTTAGTGTAGGATCCCTGCTTTGATTATTCTACTATAAGCTTCAGACAGGACTAGAAACTATCACTGAGACTGCTGTCCTCCTGGAATCTAGCCCACATGGCTACTGATTATTTATGAACTTTACTTTTTGCTCAATATACAACCTAGAGCCTAACACCTTTCCTTACCCTGGAATGCATTGGGCAGTAAATAAAAGAGATGGTACCTTTTCCTGCACTCTATACATTTGAATTTGGGATCCTTTCCTGTGCTAGTGAACAGCCTTCTCCAGGGCTGAAAGGTTTCCTGTAGCAGTTCCAGGATAAATGGTCCCCAGTATCCTAAGTTCTCTCTGATTATCTCCTTATTCTTACCTGGACTAGGGAAATGACTCATTTTTTCTTAGGTTTCCATATCAAATTTTATCTAGTGTATTTTCTAGATCTGTTTAGAGGAGTTGAGTTGGGGGAAGTTCACTGTGTATCCTGCCACTCCATAACCTTGCGCACTTGCCACCGGCTCTGAGATCCAAATCTTTATCATTAGAGAATACCTTCTGTCAGATTCTACCAATCTGAAGAGGTTTCAAATTAGATCCAGTTATGGAGTTCATCAATCAACGTTGTCTGGGGACCAACACAGCTAGGCTTAGAAAGGCTCATCAATTGACTGTCTGAAGGCTATTTTTTTTTTGTTACTCCTGTCCGTCATGAACAGCCTCTTCCTGGCCTAAAAGGTTTCCTTTTTCATTACTCCAAAAGCAAACTCATTCAATCATAAAGAAGTTACTATCTGAGATCAGAATTGCACTCAGGAAGATGAGTCTTCCTTACTCCAAGGTTTGTCATTCTATCCACTGGGGCCACCTAGATGCCCATCTTGAGTAGACATAAACACACCTACACACACAAATATACATTAAGGTTAATGACTAAACATCAAATGATTACAGGTCTTGGCAAAAGAAAATGTTTGCTGAGCTTGGCTCCATGGGGTTAAATGCAAGATTTGTGACATTAATGTTCCTAACAAATGCATAGAATACCAAATATTAAAAGTTGGAATGCAGGCAGAAGTATTCAAAACAAAAGCAAATAAACAGTTACTTTGGGGAAGAGAAGGGTAGCTATGAACTTGATAATTGTTCTCCTGCACTTTGGGTGTCAGCCAGGGTTTGAGCTATGACATACAAAGAACTTTTGATTCAAAAACATCCTATCAAATCAAGTAGACTAGCTAATTTAAGTTAAGAATTTTCCATTTCAAAAATTAAAATCATTGATTTTTAGCTTAACAAAGCTTGATTTTCTTCCCATGAAATACTTGTTGCTTTCATAGACCAAATGTTGAGTTAAAACTTTTACAACCTATCTTTACTTCCCAAACAATTCAACTTGATGCAAGGAAATGGTTTATGTTGATGGGATATTACTATTCTACTCTTCAACTTATCTTTCATATTTCCAAGGAAATGTTTTGCTAGATAACATCCAAAATTCTGGCTAAAGATTTGAAAAGATTAATTTTTTGTCTTGGCCAGGACAAACTGTTTTCAATAAATAATCTTGACTAGTTCTTACTGTTCAAGCATTAGCATAATTTTCTAATTTAAAATGAAAATACCTAGAAGTAGAACATGTTTTCATGTACTCATTAGTAAATGTTTCATTTGCATATTTTGTTTTGGTACTTCTGTTGCCAAACTTTTAAAGAAAAGATAAATAGACCCTCTTTGGGAAATTGTTTCCATTAAACTTTTCTTACGGGTGGTCGAATATGAGTCAAATCCAGAAAATTGATGCTTACTTTCCAAAACACCTACAGTATGCAAAAGCAATTAATTCTATAGATTTGTAGGTTGTCAGGGTTGTGAATACATAACACAGTTCATATTTTATTCATTGTTTACATATTTAAAGTACTCTCCTTTCCCCTAGCCTTTGTGAAAGGTTGAAATATAAATGAGATAATTTATTTGGAATATTACTTAATGACTAAATATTCTTTTCATACTGAAGGTTGAGCTGTTTATGAGCTACTTTCATTTTGCCTTCTATTTTGCATTGAATTTATAATTAAATGCTATTCCTGTACATACTGTACACTTGGTTAAATTAGCTCATTAGTTCAATTATACTGAAGGCAATCATACTAGCAAGTAAGAGCCTCACTGCTGATTCAGGTATTATATGATGCTGATGTGATTAAAGAAAAACTACAGAATGTGGTACAAAAGTGTCACTTTTAGTCACTACATCTGAAGAAGAGATGCATATTTTTGGTTCCAGATTGAGATTCTGAAAAATCAAGTAAAGATTTTAATGATAACCCAAGAGAGAATTTCTTTCTCCTTTCCTCTGAGTAGATCTCTGATAGGTTTTTAACCCTAGTGGAGGGGAAGGAAGGATTTTAGAAGTGGGGAAGAGAAACTACATCTTTTTTTAACTTGACTGGCTAATATAAAAATATATAAATTTGGAGTTTGAAGGGACCATAATGGCCACTCAGTCCAACCCATTCCCTTGATGTTTATCAATATCACTACATCTTTTAATTGCCCTGGTCATGGTTATTCTGCCCTCTTGGTTGAAGGAGAAGAGCAAAAAAAAAATCTTCTTATTCCTGTCTACTTCCAAGAACATGGTATCATGAATCTAGAAATGGAAAGGATTCTAAAGGCTATCTAGTCCAATACCCTCCTTTTATAGATGAAAAATCTGGATTTCTAGATGTTTAAATGATTGGTCTAAGATCACAGAGGGTTACAAGGGCAGATGTGAATCCAACATCAGTATTCTTTACACTATATTACTTTGCCAAATATTACACAGCTAACTCTTTGGTTTTAAAAGGGATCTACTACAAAAAGCTACATGAGATGCAGTCAAGGATGAATGGTAGCATAAGAGAAAGAGTAAAATTATTAAGCACTGCAAAATTCTTATGGCTTAATGTCAATTTTAATTCTCAATTGAATGGAATGGCCACTCTTCACTCAATAAGAGCATAGAAGTGGAAGAAGTCTTAAGGATCATTTTTTTCTTACTCCTCAGGAAACTGAGATACAGACAAGGGTCTTATCCTATATCATACTTCTAATTCCTTTTTTGCTTGTTTTTCATATTTCTAATTCTAAACCCAATGCATAATATTATAGGATCACAGAATTTAAAGCCTGAACAGACTTTAGAGATCATTTCATCCAACTGCTTATTTTATGAATGAAGAAACTAAAACAATGAAGGGGCTTTCCCAGAGTCATACTTGGGCAAAATCAAAGCTGAGATTGGGACTCAGGCCATGTGAATATAAGTGCAGTACTACTTACCTAACATCACAATGGTTTTTCTACAATCCTTTACAAAAGCAAACCTTTCTAATCATTCAGGTTAATTAAATAACACAAGACTTTAAGTATCTAATGTATGGCAGGACTGTGCTAGACATTGGGACAAAAAAATCAATAACAGCCCCTACCTTCAGGAATCTTATATTCTATGAACAAAATGTCAGTCATAACTCATGTTGATCTCATAGAATTAATCATGCTCTGTCATATGATTTCACCTAATGAGAGAACATGCTTTCACTCAATCAACTGACAGGATTAAATAGGATAAATCTGAATGGACTGAACTTTTAATTATGTAAAAAACTCTTTCCCCACTATTAATGTGGATTTTTTTTTTAATGTTCCTTTTTATTGTGAGCAAATATACTGGGAATTAACAAAAACAATGCAAAAAGGATTTTCAAAAACTACCTATCCTACTTCACTCTCCCACCTCAGGCAAATACTATAAACTATAAAAGGAAGAAAGAAAATATCTTAGGAAGTATCTACTAATTAATTAGTCTGATATTTGTTTTATTTTGTTGTTTGTTGTTTGTTTTTGTTTTTTGCAGGAAGTGGGAGGAGGAGAAGAAGGGATTAAAGAGAACCCACATAATTCATTATTAAAGTATCACAGGCTTGATTTTTTCTGGATTCCTCTTCTTTCTCCTTCCCTGTCAAATTACCACTTCCCTAATGTAGGGTCATCTTCAAGAATAAAGGACAAACAAGAAGTGGTCATAATGGGAAAACTCCATTCCTCTTACCTTTCCATCTCAGATTTCTAGTACTTTCTTCTGATAAAGAATATCTTGCTTGCTTGTAAAAAATATCCTCAGGACAGCTAGTTGGTGTAATAGATAAAACCCCAGCCCTGAAGTCAGGAGGACCTGAGTTCAAATCTAGCCTCAGACACTTAACACTTCCTGGCTGTGTAACCCTGAACAAATCACTTAACCTCAAAATTGATTCAGCAAAATGGGTTAATAAGGAGAACTATATCTATTTATCTATCTATCTAAATATATACACACACATATATACCATGAAGCGATTAGCACCCTCCAGAATGTATGAAGAAATAAAAAGGAAAGAATAAAATAAAGCAATATATATGGCAGTGAGACAGGATGTATAAACTCTGTGGAAATGGGATAGAGAGGGAGAGAAATGGTAGAGGAAGAAGATAAGGAAAGGATCTGTGGATGGCAGGATATTAAGTAATAACAATGCAATTTAAAGAGTAGAATTAAAGTAGAAGAGTCACCAGGGATATGAAATAAGAGATATACATAAACACAATAACAAAGATCAGGAACAGAATTTATTAGAAAAAACTAACCCTTGTCTACACACCTCTTACCGGCTGAGCTTCTGACCAGTTCTGACTTGAGGCTCAAACAGAACAAAGAATTACAATACTGCTTAATGAGGAAAGCATATAAAAAGTGACAATATCATAATCAATAATGGCACTGTACACAGGACACAGGCAAAGCCCTCAAGTTGAGTAGCAAGCACTTAATGCATAGAAATGTTTTGTTGACATTGCCATCACTAAAACCATCTATGGAGAAAAGAATACAGGGAAGGAAGTGTTCAGGGAAAGTAATCTGAAGTCAGTCAACCCTTGTCTGAAGAAAACTAAGTGGTCACCCTCACCCTTCTAGGCTTTTGACTTCAGCTTATTCCTTATTTATTCCACTATCTTCATTTACTGAACATCATCCAGAGAGGAAGTGTAGTCCAATAGTAAGAGCACAAAATTTCAGAAAACCAATATTTTGGTTCCGTTTTTGCTACTCCCTGATTCTGTCATCCTGGAAAGGTAATTTAATATTATAATTCCCTTTTAGCAGTATAATGGAGATAATAATTATTATTTCTTGTCCTTTCCCCCTGACAGTAGAAGGTCAACCAAGGTAATCTAAGTAGAAAGCTTTGTAAGCTAAAAAGCAGTATACAAATTATAAGGTATAATTATGAGTAAAGTCTGTCCCCAAGACTATCTCAGCTCTTTTTATTCATGAATTTCCTGACCTTTTTGATCCTACTTACTGTTGGTGTGACTTAGGTTAACTATCCTGGGTTTCAGTTTCCTCATCTGAAAAAGGAGGTAATGGAACAAAATTATTTACTTTTTAAGCCCAGGATTCATAAGGTCTGTGGAGAGATTTCATAGGGTCTGTGAATTTGAATGGGGGAAAAAAATTACATCTTTTTTTCACTAACCTCTAACCAAAATTCAGCATTTCCTTCAATTATTTAAAAACATTTTCCTGAAAATGGATACATGACATACCTACATATAAAAGGAGATATTACAAGAAATATTTAAGAACATGGAACATATTACCTATCAAACTTATGAGTAGGTGAACAATTTATGAAGAAACGAAATAGTGTTGTGAGATGTAAAATGGATGATTTTGATTACATTAAATCTAAAAGATTTTGTACAAATAAAACAAGTATAGTCAAGATCAAAAGGAAAGCAGAAAACTGGGGAATGTGGAAGGGAATTTATAGACAGTTCCTGAAATAAAGGTCTCATATTTCAAATATAAAGAACTTTGTCAAATCTACAAGAATGTCATTCCCCAATTGATCAATGGTCAAAAGATATGAACAGGCAGCTGTCCATTTAAGAAATCAAAACAATTTATAGTCATATAAAATATTTTATATCATTATTGATTAGAGAAATGCAAATTAAAATAAACTTGAGATACCAGATTGGCCGAAATGATGTAGGGGAAAGTAACAAATGTTGGAGGGGGTGTGGAAAAATTGAGACTTTAATTCATTGTTGAGAGATCAGTGAGCTGATCTAAACATTTCGAAGAGAGATTTAGAATTATGCCCAAAGAGTTATTAAACTGCCTATATCTTTATTTTTGACCTAGCAATATCTCTTTTAGGTTTGTTCCTCAAGATGATTAGGGAAAAAAGAAAAAAAAATCTATATGCTCAAAAATTTTTACAGCAGCCCTCTTTGCAAAAACAATGGAAATTATGGGTATGGCCATCAATTGGGGAATGGCTAAACAAACTGTAGTATAGGTCCATAATAGAATATTACTCTGCTAAAAGAAATGATGAAATCAATGATTTTAGAAAAGCATGGAAAGAACTTCATGAAATAACAAAGAATGAACAACATTAAGAGAACATTTTAACCAGTTTTAATTGTTTAGTGATGAAGAGAGCCAGCTACACCTAGAGTGTGGGAACTGAGTATGGTTCACAACATAGCATTTGAAAAATTGTCCATGCATATGTTTTGAAAAAATAAAAAGCTTTAATAAAAAAACCAAACTTCACTTATAACAACCTAAAAAAAAAAAAGAGAACATTGTATACAGTAACAGCAGTACCGTTTTAAGAAGAACTTTGAGGAACTAAATCATTCTGTTATGAAGATCCAAATTAACCACAAAGATCTTAAAAAAGGAAGATGCTGTTTGTATCTAGAAAAAGATATATATATACGTATATATATATATATATACGTATATATATATATATATACGTATATATGTATATATATATATATATAGATATAGATATAGATATATACACACACACACACACGCACATACACATAGATTTGTGTCTAATGGTGGATATCTCAAAGGAGGGGAGGGAAAGAAAATTGCGTGAAAACTTTGCTGTATATTTGAAAGGAACAGTCATTTGTACAAAATAGAAATGCAGTTTCAGGTATAAGGTTCTACTTTTCTATTCTACTTTGTTATGGAAATGCTTGTTTTATTTCTTAAGTTCAGAATAAAATAAATAAAGTAAAAAGACAAGATTTCTTAAATAATCATCTTGAGAAACAGTCCATAGGTTTCCCCAGGTTGCCAAAGGGGACCTTGATTCACCAAAGTTAAGATCTCCTGATCTATGTGATCTCTCAGTTTCCTTCCAGCCTTCCATCTGTGATCATTTTTGAGTTTTGTTGTCTTTCATTCCTGTTATGCTCTTCTTTCTCCTTTTCTGTCTTCATTATGAATGAGACCCTGAGATGGAAAACAAAGACAAGACAAAACAGTTCCTGCCCTCAAAGAGTTTATAGTTCATATGCAGAGAGTATTTACAAAGTAATTATGGGGGGAGAAGATATCAAACTTTTAGAGAATCAGAACACACCTTTTAGGAGGCATCAATTAAGTTCAACCTTAATAAAAACTAGGGGTTCTATATGGTTATGAAGCTAAGGAAGTAGGATATTCCAGGTAAACTTGAGTCGCTTAAGCAAATTTGTGAAGTCAACATATAGAATGATGTGCTTTGGTAGAAGCTAATAGACCAATGTAGCTATGACCTAGAATAAGTCAAAAAGAACAATATAAAATTAGACCGGAGAGGCAGAAGGGTGTCAGATTGCTTAGAATTTTAAATATGGGGCTGAGGAGGCTAATGAAGATTTTTTGAATCAGGAAGAGACACAGCCAAAGCTGGATTTTTAAAAATATGGATCTTCATGGCTTCTCCTAATAAAGCACAGATATAAAATCTGGGATATGAAGGTGATACATGTCAAGTGCATATGCAGACATTGGCTATATGAACTTTTAGATATTTTTAACTTCAAATGTTAAAAATGATTAGCAATTGGAGCACTCTCTGCCAGGCTTACTTTTTCAGGTGGCGGAAAGGACACCAAAGAAGCTCATTTTTATGCTATTCCAGGCTCTTCAAACCTTTGTTGAAGTCACCTGACCCCTTCCCTGGAACTGGACCTGACTTCCTGCTGGGACAGAGCAGTAAAATAGCAGCTGCTGTTAAGAGAGGCGCCATTCACAGAGACAGAGACATTCAAGAAATGAAAGGCATTTTTAGAAAATTTTGGAAAATCTGTCATGAGGATGTCAGCTATTTAGTCTTAGAGAGTCAGTTCAGCATTGAAAAAGGGGGGCAGAATTCAATAATGGAAACCATCATCCAATTTCATCTCAGTGACAGAACATGACAAAGTCCTCTCCATCTAGGAAGAATATAAAGGTGATCATTTTGTTACCATCATCAAAACTTGCTGTTGGTAATGGGATTGTTAGCCTGCATTTAAAAAGACATTAAAAACTAAATGTGAATTCAAATATAGATATAGGATGTATCAGTAGATTATAACTCTGAAGGCACTGGCTAATGACTAGTGTTTGGAGAACCTAGGTTATGTAACATATTACAATAAGGAGAAAAGGCACTGCTTTGGAAGTCACTGGCCATGGGTTAAAATAACAGCTGTGTCACATCCTACCTGTATGAACTTGGGCAAATCACTTCATTTCCTTAAGAAATCAGTCTCAGCTATAAAGTGAAAGGTTGAATTAAAATGACTTCTAAAATTGATTCCAACCTTAAATCTTTGCTTTGAAAAAATTGTTTTAAATATAAGATTTCTATTCACATGCAAACCAGCTTTGTGGATTGCTATTGTGAATAGAAGTCATGAGATAAAATGTCAAAGCATAACTTTTTCAACTCCTTAAGTACTTAACTATGAACTGCAATTTCATTTTTAAAAATAATTTTGTTAATATCTTGTTTTCACAAAATTTCCCCAAAATCCTTTTCCTTTTTCTTTCCCACAGAAACACTTTTTTAATATGGCAAAGAATATTTTTAAAAGAAACAGAAGAGGAAGAAGAGAAAAATCAGTTAAGCGGATCAATACATGGAAGAAATATGAAAATATATGCAATAATCCACACCCTTGAACCTCCCACCTCTGAAAAAGAGTGGGAGGAGGTGGCTTCTTGTGCATTCATTCATTTACAAGTTATTCTTAGGCCTTGCACTCTGTCAAGTTTAATTTGACCTATTTTTTAAAACACTTTTTTTATAAAACACTTGAAAACTGAGAACATAATATATGTGGAGGTATATATCCTATTTAGTTTGGCTTTCTTCATTTTTTTTTATTTTATTTTAGGTGTATTTATGTTTCTGACTCATTTTCCCTCTTACAACATTTGGTTTTATAAGAGCTGCCTGGTGTTCATGATGCCTTTATGAGGTTTTTAAAGACTTTTGTCTTTGAACCAGAAATTTATGTTTTGTCAGCATTCATTGAATTCAGACATAAAAAGAGCTGGGATCCTCTCTAGCCTTAAGATTCCTTTATGCCTGTGTATTCTTTAGATACTTAGGAAGGGGGTGGCAATGGGAGAGGAATGTGTTTTCCTAGGTAGAATTTTCTTTCCAATTATTAAAATTAACCCAGGATTTTAAAGTATACACAACACTTTATGGACATTATTTTATTTGAGCCTTCTAACAACCTAACAACCTTTGGAAGTAGATACTATATTATTATTTTCTCCATTTTGCAAATGAAAAAAGTGAGACTCAGGGAGGACAAGCAACATGACCACAAGTACACAGCTAAAAAAGATAAAAAGAGATTTTTAAATCAAATCTTCCAGATTCCAAATCCAATGTTCTATCCTCTGTGCAACAGAAGTAGACATTTAGTATTGTGCCTTTATTGAATTTGGAACATATATTTAGAACTGGAAGGGACCTCACAGGTCATTAGAGTAAACCCACTCATTTTTATAGACAAAGAAACTGAGGTATGAAGAGATAAATTCTCAAGACTGATTAAGTAGCATTCATTTACTTTTAACAGTTGTTAAGCTACAATTAATTTCATGGGTGACATTTTTTCAAATATTATTAATACCATAATATGTGATGACCAAATACCAGTCAATAAACATTTATTAAGGGGCTTATTATAGAGACAGACATTATGTTAAATGCTGAGAACATAGATACAAAAAAATAACAAAAGAAAGAAAAAAAAGAAAGAAGGAAAAAGAAAAAAGAAAGAAACCAATTCTTGACTTAAGGGGCTTATAATCTAAAAGGAGAAGATAAAAATAAAAGATAAGAAAAGAAAGAAGATGGAAAGCATCTGGCTTGGGGACAAAATAGAAAATTCCAAAGAAGTACAAGTTCAATGACTCTGGAAGAGAAAATGACTCCAACAACTTTATGCAACTCTGCCTCAAGTAAATTCAACTGAAATTGAAATTGAAGTTTTGAAAGGATATCGCCAAATGATATATATCATTTTCTTCCTCTTTGAAAATGAAGGACAATAATCAACCAACCAACTATATCAATTAATCAATTATCATTAATTAGATTTGATAAAAAGATATTTACTGAGAAAGTGAAAAAAGGACCAAAATATACTTTCTCTCTCTCAAAAAACAAACAAACAAAAAAACATACTATTACAGTTTCTAACTGAATGGAAGTGATTCCAGAAACCTTTTGCATTTATACATACATATAAACATGTGTTTTATGTGTGTGTTTGTGTGTGTATACAAAGAGAAAGATGACAAAAAGAGAGAAAGGGGAGGAAGGAAGAGAGGGGGTGAAAGAAGGAAAGAAGAAAGAAAAAGAGGGAGGGAGGAAGGAAGGAAAGAAGGAAGGAAGAAAAGAAAATTATGCTACTCCTATTATTTTACAGATTTAGTACTATATCCATCAAATTATCAATGAGGAATTTTATGGAATTTATCAAAATAATAACAATTTATGTGAAAAAAATCAAGGCTATAAGAGAAACAAATGTTAAAAGATTGAAGGAAGAAAGAGATATGCCTTTCTCAAAATCCAAGCTATATTATAAAATAATAATTATCAAAACTATATGGTACTGTATCAAAAAAAAGAGATCAATGGAATAAAATAAATAAGCACTCAAAGCAAGAAAGACACTGCAGTATAATGTGGGATAAACCCAAATCACTACTTGGAAAGGGACCCTTTAAAAGAACTACTAAGAAAACTAGAACATGGATTGTAATATAGAAAACATATTCCACTCCATATACATTAAATTCCAAATGTACAAATGAACTAAATGTTTTTTTAAATCACAGCTAAAAGAGACTGAAAATAAAGAGTATATAATCAAATAGAGAATAAAGAAGATTATAAAAGGAAAAAGTCTAGATCATATAATACTAAAAGGTTTTTGCATACATAAAATCAGTGTTGCTTAATTTAGAAGAAATTATATATACCATGAAAAATATTTGAATTATATTTCTTTTAAAAATACCAAACATATAATCTATATGGAATTCATACAAATCTATATGATAGCTATTCTCTAATAGAGAAATATTTGAACAGGTTTCAAAAGAAACAAATGTAAAATAACAACTATTTTAAAATGCTCAAAAAATTAAAAAATATAAATTGAAGTAAGGGAGAATTTGTTTGATGTCATGAAATATTTGGAGAGGTTATAATTTAAAAGAAGAAATAAGCATTTTTAGAATGAAATGAGGTTATAATAATTGTAGGCAGTCTCCAAATAGTCTCAGGTGTTAACATGCCCCAAAGCAGTGAAATAGAAGCTCATACTTCTTGCAGAGACTGTGCTTCCTTCTCTACAGGTAAGCCACAGAGAAACTTTTCCCCACATTATTCAGAAACAGATATAAAATAGAAATCAGGGAAATCTCAGAGTAGTGAAGGGGGGAGGGGAGGACTAGGTGTCTAATCTGAGTCCCTCCTTAAATAGTAGTTTTGGAGGTCACAGCTTTGCCATCCAATCAGAGAGGAAGAGGGTAGTGAGAGGGCTGATTTGATCTTGCAGTATTGTGAGGTTTCCCAGTGATGGGGTTCCTGGGGTTCAAAGAGTTCGAAAGTAATATAATGTGGTGGAGAACAAAATTTTCTGAGATTAAATAATTTAAGGTCTCTATTTGCTATTCTCCTAGTTTAAGTACTTTGTAGATTATTTTCTATTTCCAAAATAATCTTCCTGATGCCCAGATCTACTATGTCACTCAGTCCTATATACAGCATAGTAGACAGAGTATTGGACTTGAATCAAAGAAAAACTGAATTCAAGATTCACTTTAGACACTTGTTGGCTTTTAACCATAACCTTTCTGTGTCTTAGTTTCCTCATCTGTAAAATGGAAGGGGTAGACTTACTTTTATGATTCTATGATCCCTTGTTTAAAAATCTATAATGTATCTCTAATTGCTCATATGACAAAATATAAACTCCTTCATCTCACAAATAAATGCCTCCACCATTTGGCCTCAAATACCTGTCTGTAGCAGAGACAATACTTGGATACAAGCTTTCTGACTCCATATGCAAGGTTATATCCATTACACTAGGTTTGACAAGATTTATTCTACTATTTACTACTTCAATGGTTCTGGAAATTATGCTTTCTTTGTTAGGGGCATTCTCTCCATTTATATAAATCCTAACCTTTCTTTTTGCCTTAGTAAATAATCTTGAATTTCTGAAGTTAAAAAACAAAAACAAAAAAAAAAAACAAAAACTGTGGCCATGCTTTTGGTGAAGACATGCTCTGAGCTTAATGGGTTGGTCCTTAGTCAACAGAGACACAGTCTATAGACAGGCCACTTCTGAGGCTTTCTTAGTTTGATAGACTATGACAGAGCTTGGCTCCCATGGAGAGGATGGGGTTACATGGAGAGGATGCCATGATGAAGCATCAGGGAAGGACATCAGTGGAGATTTCAGGAGTCCAATTCTATTGATTTATAGTAATATTTGTATAGTCACTTAATCTCTGGTACAGATATAATTGTGGCTCTTTTTATGTACTGGGAAAATTCTCAGTTGTGCTAGTTTAGGTTACATGATTCTATTTATGTGGATTAATCTTTGTTTTTTATCATGAGTTTGTTTGAACAGGAGACCTAAAAGGTAGCCATTCCATTTAAAAGTGTGCCCTTAGGAAATTCAAAATCCAAAAGGGGACATCAATTGGCATTGATTTAAAAATAAATACAATAAAACAAAGTCCACTAAGAATTACAATTCTGACTCTATAATTTTGGTAGACAAAGGGATAATGCCTTTGTAACATTTTTCTAAGTTTAATTGTATTTGATATTATTGTGAGCTAAAAATATTCTGAGTGGTCTAATATGACTGTGGGAAATATGAATAATTACCTGCAATAGCTTTTTGGTTGACGATTCAAATGATAAGAATAGGTAAATCATAAGGCGTTCATTTCATTAAAGTAGTCCCAAGAATTTCTGATGAGAATGGGCATTTTTTTTGTTTAATAATTAGGTGGTGGTGTGTTGTTGATTTTTTTTAAATTTTCTACTCATTGGAAAATTTTGGACCAGGAAGCTCTGAGGCATTAATTTGTTTGGAGTTATGGTCCTTTGGACCACCCATAAGTGGTCAATTATAAACTTACCCCCTGCAGAAGTGATCTGATGCAGATAGTTATTACAGATCACAGAGGAGATGTTGTCAAACTAAGTTATAGACAACTGTGAATCATCTCTTGTAATCGTAGTCGAGTTTTCAGAGAAATTTTAGAAGGCATTAGTTTTCCCTTCTTCCATGGTTCTGTCTGATTCAAGGTATCAATAAAAATAAAATAAACTTCCAAAAAAGCCTATGAGAAAAAAAAGGAAGACAAAAAGTCTTTATAAGAATTATAGTCAATGAATCTCAGGCAGAAATTGAAGGGTTTTGTGCTGTATGTTTTTTCATTGGAAATAGAAAGTAAATTCCTTCAAAATAGTATGATTTTTGCTATTTCATGCCAACAAACTAGCAGAGTGTCTTTCATGTAGTAAGCAGATTAACAAATATTGAATTTAATTAGAAGAAAGAGCCTGTAAAATGGAGGATAAATAAAATAATTTTACACACACAAAAAAAAGTGAAATCTGAACTTGCTAAAATTCAGGCAGTCAGTAAATTACTTTGAGGATTAAGCTCCTTATACTGTGGCAAAGTATTAAGTTTTGGATTAAGCTATTTATTTCAGAATCCATATAATTTAGGAATTGAGATGTATTCATGATACTGGTAGTGAAAACTATATTTTAAAATAATTTTAAACTAATGATAGAGAATTATAGAAATTTTAGAGACAGAGAATATCTTTGAAATCATAACCCCATTGTTCATTTTGTTTTAATAGATTTTATTAACTGTTATATCACTTAAATTTCTCCTTGTATTCCTTTTCTTACCTCTCTAAGAGTTTCATTAAACACAACAAATAATTTTTAAGAGAAAATAATCTGACTCACATGCACTTTTTCATAACCACAGTCTCTAAGTCTATAAAAGAATAGGGGGAAGTATCTTGTCATATTTCTTCTGTGGTGCAAAGTTTTTTCCTTATAATATCAAAACATTCCATTTTGTTTTGTTTGCTATTTTTCTTTCTATTTACAGATTGCTACAGTCATTGTATATGCTGCTTTGGCTCTGTTTACTTCAATTTGTATCAGTTCATGTAAATCTTTCTATGTTTCTCCGTATTCATCATATTTACCTTTGCTTTTAGCCTATCTGGGAATAAATATCAGGTAACCTGTTTCTAAAGGCACCAGTAAATTTCTTATACCAGTGCTAAAACTCTTTGCCCATTTATGTGTGTTTCCTTCCTTCCTTCTGAGACCTTCCTTTGGACCCTCTCCATCAGTCAGCAATCTTCAAGTGAATATAAACTGCTCAAGTGGAAGTCTCAAGTGGAGGAGGGGATAATGGGAATATAATCTGATTTAATTACTATACAAAACTGGATGATGACCATGGTCCCCAATGAGTTTTTGAGTTTTTGATTGTTCTGGCTAATAGTGTTCTTCATTCATTTACCACACAATTTGATTGGTAGTTCATTATGTGAGCTGTTTATAAAACTGTTTACAATATTTTCTATTGGTGTTTTGTCTTATCAGAGGTTTCATAGATGTTTATCAGTATAAGATATCATACAACTGTTTCTCTTACTATTGGACAATAACGTATAGAAAAACAGTTTCTTCAAAATAGCTCAATCACAAAACGGAGTCAATTATGCTAAAATGATAAATCAAGTCCATCACTTTAGTAAGGTAATGAAACTTATTGTCCCTACAACTTCTAATATGTGAGTTATTCCCCCCTGATAAAATGTGAATTCTGTTTTCTTCATTAAATTTTTGTTATTAAAGATTGCTATCTTTATTATATGGTAGTCTATTGTAGTGGATGGATTTAGGTCTTTATCAGTCTTGATTTTTCTCATGTCAGTGGACTTCAATGCCTCTGGAGGACAAAGTGAGGCAGACCTTTGCACAACTCAGCTTCACTTAAAACTGACTCATTTGTAAGTCAAAACATCACGTTCATGATGTCATTGGTCCTCTTTGAGAAGAAAGGATCAACAACAACATCCAAATTTATTGGGTCCTTATAGATTGTAGTGGATAGAAAGACAGCTTTAGAGTCAGGGTTACTTCAGTTCAAGCCCCACTTCTAAACACAGACATAAGAGAATGAAAAAGTCATTTAATTTCTTAGTTCCCCAGGTAATTCTTTAAGATTATAAAAGCTAGTTTGCATGGAAGAAGTTTGAGGAAGGGGAACAGAAAAAGGGATTTATTCACCAGTAAGCTTTCTACAGGAATGAAAATCACAGCTTCAAATAATAATAATAATTAATAATTGATATTTATAAAAATAAAGTCCTCAGCATGTAGTATATAGTAAGTACTTTAGAAATGCTTTATTAATTGGACAGTTTACACAAAAAACTGACAAAGATCATACTTGAGACATCAAAATTCGAAAACATTCTACAAATGGAGGTAAAGAACACATCAGACTCTGGAATAGAGTGCTGCTATTTGCAATTGAGAAGAATAATGTAATGGTAGTCTTGAGTCAAATTTACAGGAACAACATTTAATTGCATTTATTTTCATCTTTTTCTCCCAATTTCAAGGACTTTTTTTCCCCTTCTTTTCCCCTGTGGGAAGCCTTAGCTAACAGCAAGTCAATGAATCAGAAACAGTGTATTAAGTGTTTTCTGAAATGCCAAACAGGATACTGAAGGTTGAGGATTAGCAAAAAACCTCTCAGTTAGATTACTCAAAATAACTGAAGATACACAGATAACCCAAGCTGATAAAAAGAAGTTAGTATCTCGATTCAACAATCTACAAATATAAGGCCTTGAGATAAATAGGTGCTAGTAAAGAGAAATAAAACACAGTTCTTACTCTTAGGGAACTTAAAGTCTAGTGAATTTCTTTATTTTTTCTTCAAGTTAAGTTTAATTTAATGATTCAATTCAATCACTATTTATTAAACAGACACTTAGGCACCACCAGGTACTCTCTAAATCTATAATTTGAATGAATGAGGGAGTTTTCTAAATCATATATTTTGTCTAAAAACATGATGGCACACTTAGAGAATTTTAGTGATTCAGTTAAAACAATTAGTAATTTGTCTTTACTGAAGTATACAAAATATACCTATAAAAATCATCATTATTTCTGTATATTACTAAAAAAAAGAATTAGTAAACAAATTCCACTCAAAAATACATAAAATATCGGAGAGCTAACCAACCAAAACACTACTAGATAAATATGAATATACTTACAAAATATTATTTATAAAACTAAAGGAATATTGAAATAATCAAGAAGATCCATTATTTATAGCTTCCTTTTTTATTTATACCTCAATGAATCCCTCATTTTCTTCAAAACACAGATCAACCACCACAAAAAAAATCTAAATTTTTTTCTTTATCACTCTCAGTTGCTAAGGACCCTTCTCCATAACTGCACTTTGACTTTAAACATATATTTATTTAGTATTAATGAAGAGAGGAAAGAAACATGTTTATGATGCAAGGCACTGAACTAACCATTTTACAAATATTAACTCGTTCAATCCATTAATTCATTGATACATTAAGTCAGTATATATTTTTCTATATATACATATTTATGGAGGCTACTTTTCCTTTTCCTATGAGACTTAGTTCCCAAAAGGAAGAGAAAAATAATTTTTTGTAAGGAAAAAGGAGAAAATTCACCAGTGAAGAAAGTCTTTCTGGTAAAGTGTAAAGAGATACATACTGTTAGAGAAACAGATAGAGAATTGTTCTTTGATGAATGCTTTGAAAGGATCTATTTAAGGAAGAAATAACAAGTAATGAGGAGGGTTACAAGGCATTGTGGTCCTTCAGTTCATTTGCATATGGCTTATTTTTAGAATTGTAAAAGTTATAAAGCAAAGTTGTATATCAAATAACTGGAAGCCAGAGGAAAAGTAAATCAAAATACCGTGTTCATACATGATAGAAAGTTAGAAGTCTTAAATTTTTCATCAATATGTAAAGGTGAATCACAAACTACCAGGAATCACTCATTTAAGGCATTAGAACTATGCAAAAGTTGTCAATCAAGAAGCTTAGTAACATAATACTAGCAAATGAGTAAAGAATTTTTTATTTTCAGTCATTTCCCACTCTTCTTGTGACAGCATTTGGGGTTTCCTTGACAAAGATATTGGAGTGGTTCTCAATTTCCTTCTTTAGCTCATTTTACAGATGAAGAAACAGAGGCAAACATAGCTAAGTGGCTTGTTCAAGTACAAATAGCTAGTTAGCATCTAAGGCAAAATTTGAACTCAGACTCGATACTCTACTCATGTACCACCTAACCTTCTAGCTGCCCCCAAAACAGATTAGATGGCTTTAACTGTTGTGTTAATAATTTTGAGCGGTTGGAGACATGTTTTAAAATTCACTGGAAGAGAGCTGAATTCTGCTACCATTTGATTTACTGTCCTCTAGCATTATCTGAGACTTCAAAGGGGATATCTTTCAGAAGATAATGGTTTATCTCTGCTGCCTTTGCTGCTTTGAGAAGGAGAAATAGAAGAGATAATACAGATTTTTACATCTGCTTTGCTTATAAGATAGGATGTGAGTGTTACAGTGGATAGAGCATCAGGCCTGAAGTCAGGAAGACCTCATCATCTTCCTCAGTTCAAATCTAACCTCAGGCACTTATTAATCATGTGACCCAAGTCACTTACCCCTTTGCCTCAGTTTCCTTGTCTATAAAATGAGCTGGAGAAACCAATGGCAAACCACTCCAGTATCTTTGCTAAAAAACATTCCAAATGTGGTCATGAATTGTTGGACATAACTGAACAACCACAAAAATAAGAAAAGTCTTGACTAGCTGACTGGACATGATAAAATTCTATTGAATGAAATATTGGAGGGACTTGTCTGAATTTCTCAGAAAGATGTGGGATCTGATATGTGGTACGAAGTTTCAAGCTGATTGGACAATGGCAGAATCTTTTTGAATGAAATATTGGCTGAGTCTGTCTGAGTTTCCCAGAAAGATGGGGGATCTGATATGTGGTAAGAAGTTTGAAGCTGATTGGACAATGGCAGAATCTTGTGAAGAAGTTTGTAGTGAGAATGAATGGGAGGAAAGAGCTCAGAAGATGAGACTTTGCCTAGTTTGATAGCTTTGAGGATCAGAAGGAACAAAGGTAGCAAAGAAGTGGCTTTCCCTGGTGTAGATTGTTCCCAAAGAGACATCATGACTTTGCAGTCCAGAGTAGCAAACTGTGGTCAAGCACACAGAGTTCTCCACTCATATGCCCCCTGCTGGGTATAGAAGTGTTTGTCTCCTCTCCCCAGGACAAATTGCACACATGGGCAGAAGAGTGTGATCCATGTTTGTAGGTATTTTTTTTTCCTAATTATTTTCTTCTTCCTGAGTAACATGGTATGATTATTTTTTTGCCTTGTTAAACATGTTATATTTAAGAATCTTTGTTATATTTAAGTATCTTTATTGTGGATGGGAAGGGGAGAGATGGCTGATAGTTACAGTAGCTAAGTGTACTCCACCCCGCAACAAGGTTACCTTATAATACCTTGAGAGAATTAGAGTTTAGGCACAGGACAAAGATTTATCTCTGCAAATCTCATACTTGTAGCAACTGCTTCATTTTTTCATTTTTTGCCTCTATTCCTAGAGTCTAGTAGAGTGCCTAACACAGAGTATACACTTAATAAATGCTTGTTTAACTAAAATGTCCAAATCCTTTGATGAGAGATTCTACCACGAGACTTATACCTTAAAGAGATAATTGGTAAAATAAAATTCCCATATACACTAAAATATTTATAATAGCACCATTGTGTTATAGAAAGGAACTGGAAGCAAGCTAAGTGTCCATTGATTGGGGAATGGATAAACAAATTGTGATATATGAATGCAAGAACAAGTTAATGTGCTGTAAGAAATGACAATTATGATCAAAGCAAAAAAAAAATTACATGGACTGATACAGAATAAAAAACAGCCCCAAAACAACATACATAACTATAATAACGCAAATGAAGAACAACCTAAAAACAATCAGAACCGAATGATGCAAAATTACAAAGATGAAGCATGGCTCCAAAAAGAAATGTTAGAAGAATCCATCCCATTCTTTTGCAGAGGGGGAGATCCATAGGTGAGATACAATATACATTTTCAGATTTACTAACAAATCACTTAATCTATACCTGCCTCCGTTTCCTCATCTGTAAAATGGGGATAATAATAGCAACAAGGCCACCAGGATTATTTTGTGTTTGATATTGTAAAATATTTATAAAGTGTTTCACAAACCTTAAACAGCTAAGGAAATGCTATTGATGATGATGATGATATAACAATGATGATGTGATTCAGACCAGATCTTCTTAAGGTTTTTCCACTTATAACCTCTTTTTACTCAAGAAATTTTTACAAAACACCAGCTATATAAACATATGAATCAAATATTTTCTGATAATAAATCATAATTTAGCAAGCCTTATTCAGCTACAAGGCTGCATATAGGGTTGTGAACCACAGTTTAAGAAACTAATGTTTAGATCACGATGTTCCTCTCTCCTGAACGAGAAAACTTCTGTGAACTGACCCAGCCATTCTAGAGAGTAATTTGGAACTATGCCCAAAAGGCTATAAAACTGTGTCTATCCTTTGATCCAGCCATGTCTCTCCTGGGTCTGTATCCCAAAAAGATAATAAAAGAGGAGAAAGAACCCACATGTGCAAAAGTATTTATGGCAATTTTTCTTGTGGTGACAAAGAATTGGAAATTGAGTGCCTGCCTATCAACTGGGGAATGGCTGGATAAATTATGGTATCTGAATGTAACTGAATGTTCCAGGCTGATTTCAGAAAATCCTGAAAAGACTTACCTGAACTGATGCTGGGTAAAATGAGCAGAAACAAGAAAACATTGTGCACAGTGATGGAAGATGATTCCAATACATCTTGGATGTAAGACACCATCCCCCTCCAAGGAGAGAGTTATGAAGACTAAAAGTGGACTGAAACATAATATTCTCACCTTTTTGTAAATGTTTATGTATTTTTTTGCTTTTTCTTTCTTGTGGCGTTTTGCCTTTTGGTCTGATTTTTTTCTTTCACAACCCGAAAATATGGAAATATGTTTAATGAGCAGAAACAAGAAAACATTGTGCACAGTGATGGAAGATGATTCCAATACATCTTGGATGTAAGACACCATCCCCCTCCAAGGAGAGAGTTATGAAGACTAAAAGTGGACTGAAACATAATATTCTCACCTTTTTGTAAATGTTTATGTATTTTTTTGCTTTTTCTTTCTTGTGGCGTTTTGCCTTTTGGTCTGATTTTTTTCTTTCACAACCCGAAAATATGGAAATATGTTTAAAAGATTATACCTGTATAACCTATATCAGATTCTTGCTATCTTGGGGAGTGAAAGAGAAAAAAATTGGAACTCAAATCTTACAAAAATGGATGTTGGAATGAGATGAACCAAATCGGTTCCAATAAAGCAGTAATGTAGCTGGTTCAGCCACACCCAGTGAAAGAACTCTGGGAGATGACTATGAACCACTACATAGAATTCCCAATCCCTCTATTTTTGTCCACCTGCATTTTTTATTTCCTTCATAGGTTAATTGTACACTATTTCAAAGTCTGATTCTTTTTGTAAAGCAAAACAACCATTTGGATGTGTATACATATATTGTATTTAATTTATACTTTAACATATTTAACATGTATTGGTCAACCTGCCATCTGTGGGGGGGGGGGGAAGAGGGGAAAAATTGGAACAAAAGGTTTGACAATTGTCAAAGCTGTAAAATTACCCATGCATATATTTGGCAAATAACAACTATAATTAATAAAATATTTTTAAAAATAATAAAAAATTTTAAAAATGGATGTTGGAAACTAACTTTACATGCAATTGGAAAAATAAAATGTTATTGAGAAAAAAGGGGGGAAAAGATAGACAAATCATGTTATTATTTTTCATTAAATCTCCTCCCAAGACTGATCTTGTGTTCCAATTCAAATATGTATTTCCCTATTTGCCTTCTCATCAAATTTCTATTTCCATAATTACCTAGTTTTCAGTTCAATTTCACATCCTTCTTCCTTGCTCTTAGACTATTGAATCATGACAAATGGAACTCCACAAAGGGTCCTTAACTATATGGATATAGAGATAGATATGGATACAGGGTTGATATCTATCTTTATCTGTCAAACTATTCTTCAGCTACCAAAGATGTCAATCCAGAAAATACTTGAAAAGCTCTAGTACTCATAGCCTGGTATCACAAAGTTCTTACTTATGAGCCAAAACTTGCCTACCTTTTGTTTTCCCTTCATTTTTCTTGTTTTGCATTTTGAAGCAAAACAAAAAAAAAAGTCCATTTCCTCTATATGCCAAGGCTTCAACTACTTGAAGACAGTTATCATATTTGCCCTTATTATTCACTACTCCAGAACAAAGTAGCTAATTCTGACTTTTCATTCTAAATTGCCATTTCAATCTAAAAATGTGATTTCCAGAACACAATACTCCAAATATGATCTGAGTAGATTAGAGGGCAAAGAGACATTTACTTTCTGTAACCTAACTATTAAATTTCTATTAATGTCCAAGATTATGTTCATTTTCTCAAGAGCTGAGTCCCACTGCTGGCTTACATTAGGATTATGTTCCACTAATATCCCAAAATCTTTTTCTCATGAACTGCTGCCAAGTCAAGTCTTCCCCCCAAACTATCCTTGTATTAAATATTTTTTTAAATCTAATTGCAGAACTTTATATTTTTCACTGTTAAATTTTATCTTCTTGGTTCAAGAAATCATCTCAAATGTCAAAATTCAATCATCCATCTTCTCTAGTTGGCATTTAAATTTTCTCATAGTCTTACTCCAATCTGTATTTCCAACCTGAAATTACATTATTGCCCTTCACATATTCAATATTTCAATTTACATGTATTTTCTATTCCAACCTCCACCCCCAAATATAGCAATCTTTACTCCATGTTTTAGATAGGCCATCCTCTCATGCCTAAAATGTTCTTCTTCCTCACCTCTGCTTCCTGAAGCCTCTAGTTCCCATCAAAATTCATTTCAAGTTTCATATTCTCCAAGAAATTTTTCCTGACTTTATTTGGTAGTAGTGCTTTTCTCTTCTTCCCCAAAGATATATTTCTGTTATTCTGTGAATATTTTGATTTTATACATCTGTATTTGTACAACTCCTCCTCAACAGTCCTTCAAAGGATGTAACACCTTGAAGCTAACAAGTTTGTCCTTTTTGTCTTTCTGACTTTGTATACCTTGTAACTAGTATGGTTTCATAGTAACTAAGTACTGCTGGATAGATGTTTGTGGAAGTTTGTTGGACTCGCGATATTACCTGAACTTCATGATTTTGTATTTCTACTTAAAATTTTATAAATTATTCTCATGGATTAAAATGTTGAACAGACCAAGACCAAACAAGTCTTGCAACATTCTACCTGAGATTTTCCTCCCTTCATCAGGACGCAAATACCTAATGAGGTGATAATCTGCCTCATATTTTATCTTCTTGTCCTAAGGCAATGTCAAAAGAAATACATAATTTCCACAAATCAACATCTTTTATATCTAAGGAATTCCTATGATTGAGTATTGTAATGCTTTATTTTGAGGAGAGAAGTCAGATTAGTTACAGTGTAAATTATCTACAAGTACTATTCCATGATTTTGGATTTAAAGATGCTTTTCAGATAATAAATTCGATGAGGATCTCAATGACTATGATGCAGTATAAAATATTTTTAAGACAGGATCCCTTCCCTCAAAAAAGTGAATAATTGAAACAATGAAAACATATATGACATATATTCCTGACCAAAATATCAACTCTTTCCTTTCAACGCTATCAACTCTCTTCAACTTTTCAAATCCTTTTACATGTCTTGGCAAAATAATTTTATTCTATCTCATTTTTATCCTCATAACAATCCTGAGAGGTAAGTAACAATATTATCGCATTTTACAGATGCAGTGACCAAGAAGGACAGCAGCTAAATGACTTCCCCAGAATCATGCAGCTAATAACTATCTGGGGCCCAATTTGAACTGGGACCTGACATCTTGACCCCAGGATCACTATAGCCACTATACCACCTAACAGTGAGATAGATAAATTGATAGAAAGAGATATATGTACATATATGTGAATATATGTGCATGTGTGTGTGTGTAGAGAGAGAAATGACATGATTCTTCAGAATTGGCACTCTGTTAACTGATATATATATATATATATATTACTTATATGTGTGATAATAATCATATTGTTGTGCAAATTATATGTGTTTGTATGAATATACATATATGCACATAAATATACACACACACACATACATACACACACACATATTCCAAAGTCATGTTAGTCCTTGTAGGCAAGTAAAAACCTTTTGAACCTCATAAGGACTCTGGGAGAAAACTACTCCAGGTCTTATTATCCCCATTAAAAAAAAAAAAAAAATTGAAGTCGAGAGGTTTAAGTAACTTGTTCAAATTCTGAGATAGGACTCAAACCCATTTGCTGCTAATTCTAGTCCAGGATCATCTCCATTACACCATATTGACTCAATAAAATACCACCTTATAGAAATTAATTATACTGACCAGTATTTGTAAACCAGTGTTTTACTGAACCCAAAATTTTTAAGATGAAGTGTGAACTTATAGCAGACAGATATGTAAATGTGGCAAAACTACACACACTATACTTTCTTTTGACTGGACTATTAGATTATAGAATCATAGATTTGGTGTCAGAAGGGCACTTAGCAGATCTTGTAATCAACCCTCTTCATTATAGATGAGAAAACAGATTCAGAGGAGAAAGGAAGTGAATCTTTTAAAAAAAAATACATAGAAGAGATCAGACATAAATACAAAAAGGGATACAGACAAGCAGGACAATGGTGAAACTACCATATTAAATTTATATACATATATATATATATATTACTAACAGAGGTTCATGTTTTCATATGCAATGTCCTTTTTCAAGGCTTTATTTTTGTATGAAAAAATGTTCATGTTGATATTTGTCAAGTTTATAATAATAAAAATAAAAATAAATAAAAAGAAAGACTACCAATGAAAAAATAGAACCACTAAAAGAAATTTCTCATATTTCTTATGCATATCAACATCTTGCAAATTTCCTATAAAACTAATTTTAATATTGTTAACATAAGAATTTTTCTACTTAGACAAGAGAAGGAAACTCCAACTGAACTTTCTTATTTGGTTTTATAATATATGGTATGTAAAGTTGGATGGAACCTTAAGCTGGTGCTAATTTAACTAGCATATTTTACAAATGAAGAAACTGAAGCTGATAGAGGTACAAGAAATTGTCCAAGATTACACAAATAATAAGTGTTAGACCCAGAGTGAAAGCTTTTTCAACTTAACTGAACATTAAATTCCATCGGATCTGTCCTTTATGTTAGCTAGGCCCCATGCCTCCAATCTCCCCCTGCTCATATGCCCTCTTAGAATCTCTGGCTGCTTCAAAACTCTGCCCAAATGCCTTTCCTGGTTCCCTCCTTATATTTGTCTACTTATCCACTCTGAAAGTATTTTGTATGTACTCATTACTTTATGTTGTCTCTCATTAGAATGTAAGTTTCTGGAGATATAGAAACATGAACCTTAGTATCCCCATTACTTTGCACATTGTCTACCACATGGTAAGCACCTAACAAACACGAGTGTGATTGATGGATTTCCCATCTTATAACTCCCAATCCAATGCTCTTTCTTCTGATGACATATTTTTTTCAGTCTGGAAATGATGTGACATTTTATTATTCCAATCTGAAATATAAACCAAATTAGCTATAAAGAATATATTCAAACAAGTAAGCAAACAAATTGCAACTAAAGACTCACCTTTCAGAAATCAAATAGAGTGACTCAGGGTCATGTGATTGGGGACAATTCTAGCCTCCTGTTTTAGTAGTCACTTTACCCTTTGGGGTTCTATGGGTGTTTTGATGCAGTAAGTTTTGTCCTGGGCAACGTGCCTGGGTGCCAGTGAAATGTTCTGTCGCTAAGCTGTGCCAGGCCTGCTCTACAGCACTCCAACTTTCCAGACCTTCCTTTACCATTTGGAGCAAAGGAGTAATCCCCTGAGACTCAAGCAAGACGAGCCATTCTGTCCTCAAGGTTAATAAAGTTACAGTACATGTGAATGTCCTTCCATAAAACACAGCCATGTGAATGGATTGCTCTTTCCTACATCCAGAACATCAAAGGGTTAGGGACTACTTTGCACGGACTAGGTAGATTTTTAAAGGTCCCATTTTTGGCAGGTGTACGCTCCTCCTGGGGGAAAAGTCCAAACCACTTCAAAAGTTCTCAGCGTGAAGCATGGGAGGGGAGTGGGGGAAGGGAAAGAGAAAAGAGACAGAGACAGAGGGAGACACACAGAGAGACAGAAACAGAGATAGACAGACACAGAGACAGAGGAAGTGTGCCAAAACTTGGACTCTCACAAAACCATCAAACACCGAAACCTGGAAAGAGCATCTCTGAAATGACTAGATAAGTTATCCGGAGTTTTGGAATCAGCTCGCCAAGGATGACAGGCTGAGCGGACAGAGACTCTTCACCTCCCTTCTGTCTCTCTGACCCCCGCGAGACTCTTTAGTTTCTTCCTGCTCCCGACCCCCGGGCCCCTTCCCATTCCTCTTCCGCCTCTCCAACCCCCTCAGGACACTTTTGCTCCAGGTGGCGGGAGGAAAGGTGGGAAGAGAAGTAAGAAATGCGCAGATCTTCTCCCCTTCCTGCCCCCAGCCCCGCCTTACAATCATCCTCGGGTCACTTTCACTTAATTTCTCTGGGTCACTTTCACTTAATTTCTCCCGGGGGCTCGAGATTGTGCCCGAAGGAGCGGGAGACGGAGCATCTGCAAGCGGCCGCAGCATCCCGCAAAGCCCGCGCCTCCCGAACCTGGAGCAAGCTCCGGGGTGGGCCATGAGGTGCACAACTGCAGTCCCCTCCCCCCGGGAGGTTAGAGAGAGGCGATGAGCCCTCCCGGAACCCACAAGCACACGAGCGGCTGCAGCGAGAGGGAATGCTTGCTTTAAAAAGCTCCCCAAGTCCGCCAGCGGACTCCTCCGCTTTTAGGAGCGCAGGAGAGCATCGGGCAGCCCCGGGCCGCTCCCCGGCCGCTCCGACCCCTGGACCTGCTGCAGCCGCGGCCGCGGCGGCGGTCACCTCTGCAGGAGCGAGCCCTTCTGGCGGGCACGCGCCCTCTCACCGCCCCGCCCCCCCTGCTCCCCTCGCACACAGACTCTCCACCCCGCCCCGCTCGGAGCACTTTCCCCTCCCCTTCTCTTGCCCCGGGGCGGGGGCGCGGGAGCAGCAGTGGTGACGTCAAGGGGCGCGCGGTGGCAGCACCTCCCCGCGCGCTAGTTAAAAAGAAGAAGAAAAGAGGGAGCGAAACATGAGAGCCGGTGTGAGGAGCTGCAGCCGCGGGCAGAGGAGATCGCAGCATCTTCTGGATCCCAGCGCTGCCTCCGCCTCCGCTGCTGCTGCTGTTGCTGCTGCTGCTGCTGCCGCCGCCGCCGCTGCTGCTCCTCCGGTCTCACCTCCGCGGCTCCCGTTACATGGACAACAAGTGAAGTGGCGCTGCCGCCCCCGCCGCCGCCCCCGCCGCCTCCTCCCGCTCCTTCTCTCCCCCCCACTTCCACGCTGCGCCCGAAGCCCCCTGACTCACTTGACACTGGCACCGCCACCACGGAGAGCGTCCCTGGCACACATTAAACCCCTTCTCGCTCCCCGGGCTCCCCCGGGGCATCGGAGCCCCTCTCTGGGCGCCTTTCTAAACTTGTTACAAAGTTGCGCGGGGGCCTCCTCCTCGCTGCCTCCCCTGGCCTTTCTGCCATCCTTGCGGCCCCCGTCCCCCCCTCGCCTCCTCCGGGGGCCGTGCGGCAGGGCAGGGAGGAGAGCGGTCCTTCTTCTCCTCCACGCACGTCTCAGCCTTCTCCTCCTCCCGCCGCCGCCGCTGCTGCTGGGCAGATGATGCTGAAGATGTTGTCCTTTAAGTTGCTGCTCGTGGCGGTGGCTCTGGGCTTCTTCGAAGGAGATGCTAAGTTTGGAGAAAGGAACGAAGGGACGGGTGCGCGCAGGAGAAGGTGTCTCAATGGGAACCCCCCCAAGCGTCTGAAAAGGAGGGATAGGAGGATGATGTCCCAGTTGGACTCCCTAAGCGGGGCAGAAGCTGTCTGCGGTGCCTTCTACCCCCGGCTCTCCTGCTGTTCCAGGATTGACAGTCAGTCTCCGCTGCACATGGAGTCCAAGGTAGGCGACCGTCACTCGCAGGGGTGCAAACTTTGGCAAATAGGCAGTAAGATGATGAAGGGCGTCTGGCAGCCTGGGGGTTCCCTATGAAGGCTTAGAGCTGAGAGGCTTGTCTCAATTATCTTCCCCCCCTCTATTAAAACTCGAATTCTTCTTATTATTTTTTATGGATTGTGGGATGCCGAAATCGACCCCCACGTTCCCCGAGCCTCTGTGCACAGATTACCGTCTGGCTCAGAAAAGTTTGACTTCCTGCGAGTCTCTCATCCTCGCCTATGTGAACACTTGCAAAGTCTAGAGATGAAGCGTGTGTTTCGTATTAAATCAGGCACTGGCTTCGGTGAAAACTGTAAATTAAGGTGACTGTGGTTTCCGGTTTATTTTTCTGGGGATAGAAAAGGCTTGTGCCGTTTTCTCCACGTGCTTGGTTTAGGGAAAGGTTGGACTAGAAGAGAGGATGTAGGAATCTGGGTGGTTTGGGATCTCCAGCCCAGTCCAAGAGGGGAGTCTTGTACTTCGAATCTCACCAAGCTTGGGAGCTTTGAAAAGCAGGGAAAGATTTTCGCTGTCACATTCCTCTCACAAAATGGGGAAAAGATTCATTAGCGCTGCCGCACTCCCCACCCCACCCCCACATGTCATTGTAAATCCAGGCTCCGGATCGCAGTTACTTCTCTAGCGAGAGCTTTTGCTAGTCACTGGAAACTTTTCAAGACTGGTCACTTCATTCCGCTGGTGTCGATATATAATATCCATAGTACAATCGTTTCGAGAAATGCTCATTTCAACTCGGTTTAAAAATATATCTGTATATTTCTTGGCGTGCGCTGCAGTTCTGTGGGGGAATTTACTCTACACCCTAGGGGGGAAAGTGCCGGGATCACGTCATTAACAATCTCTGCACGTGAAATAAACAATCAGGTGTCTTACCGCCCCCACCCCTTTCCATTTTAGGTTTAATTAAGAATTCCTCTGTTACAACGCTGCAGTTGTCAAGGTCTGAGAGACTCTTGGAAAACTTGTGTTTCAGTCTTGCTGGCCCAAGCATAATAAAAAAAAAAAAAAAAAAATACCCCGGCTGAATCTAATTTTTATGCTTAGTTCACGGTAGATTTCACTCTATTCTCATGTAAACAGCTCTTACGAATCAACATATGTGTCTGGGTGGTATCTCTCACTTTGTTTTGTAACAAAAAGCCATATTGCATCATTTAATTTGCTCAAGTCATGCAAATAGGAAAAAATCAATAGGACAAAAAGGGGTCGACTTATCCTCCTCCCTACTAAACTGCTGCCCACACACAGAGCCCTGTTGCTTATGGCAAAAGAATAACAACAACACCATTGTGTTGTTAGTTGGTTCACTAATGGGTGAAACTAGAGAACATCATTCTCCTTCAGTCCCCAGCTCTGTCCAAATGTTCATGGCTTTTGAGGGAGCATTTGTCCTAGTCCCTCTATTCCCAGATGAGTGAGAACTGTCTTCTACAGGTTTTCAGCTACAGCCTCTCTCTCTCTTTATTCTTACCATATGCAGGAATCTGAGATTCTAAGCAGCATACATATATATATATATATATATATGTATATATATATGTATATATATGTATATATATATTCCTTTTTCCTACTCAGAAAGTAGCATTGAACTCTCTGATTCTAAGAGAATTCGATGACAAAGTAACTACATTTTGATAATGTTAATAGTCCTGAAAGGGGACCTCCCCCCAAAAAAAAAAGTCAAGAAATTCAAAGGAAAGCCTGGAAATGCATCCTTAAGTCACCCTCCTTGCCATGGACAATATCAGGGGACCAAGAAATGGAAAAACTCATGTATCTCTGAAGTCTTTGAGGAATAGGGGCATGTACTTGACTGAATTTGGCAAAAGGGTGGAGGGCAGTACTTTGTCCCTTATGACTTATTCGTGTTATAAAAATTATTCCCTTGCTTGAGATGGGTATGCCATTTATCTATGCTTCCTTTACTTACTCAAAGGATCATAGAATTAGATAGAGCTGGAAGAGACCCTTAAAAGATCATCTAGTCCATTTGGCTCTGTGCAGATGAGGAAATGGAAGCTAGGAAGAATGGCAACCTCTTGCTCAAGGTCACACAGGTAGCAAAAAACTGGCAAAACCAGAATTCTTCTCTTTCCATTTTTATTCCCCACCTCATTTTAAAAACGGGGTTATGTGTTGAAGTTTATTCTATTTGTTCCCATTACAAATAGTCTATAAATCCACTGTTCTCAAACCACTTTCAAAATAAGGAATAAGGAGTTATCTACTCTATAGAGATGTGCTTATTTATTTTTAAGACATATTTGTCTTAAGGTTTTAATGGTATTTTAAAATCATGTTATCTACCCATTAAACCTTGATGTTTATTCTAAGGCTCATTGGTTTATCATAAATATGGCTAGGTCACTTTTAATAATGCACATTCTAGCCATTAGAAAGGTGTCTTTAAAGTTCAGCATGGAGGTGCCTGAAGATCTTTGCAAAAACAGCAAGGAAATTGAGAAAAGCATTTTGCAAAATCCTCCTGATCTGTCATGACAGTAGCAGGCACACATTAACAAGAGACCAGAATATTAAAGTTACTGAGCATGCTCAGTTGGTTCTCTTAAGTATCATTTTTGTTTTAAAGTGTTTTATATTAGTATCAATATATCAAGGCATTCTGATAACATGTATATTTTTTCAAAACTTCAATAGTAAGCCATTCCACAATGAGAGAAGTGATACTGTCATAACTTTACCTTTTAACGAAGCTCTCTAACTTCATTACAACCTTCAGAATATTCCACTTACCATCATCCAAATGCATCAGCAACTCTAACTATCTCTAAAGCTTAACTTGTAGGTAGATTGACATAGAAGCCCCCCTTTCAGTGTATGTGTGTGTGTGTGAGAGAGAGAGAGAGAGAGTGAGTGAGAGAGAGAGAGAGAGAGAGAGAGAGAGAGAGAGAGAGAGAGAGAGAGAGAGAGAGAGAGAGAGAGGAGAGAGATGTGTGTCTCCGCTACCTTGGGTGGCTTCACAGCCAAGGCTGTCAAGGAATGGGTGAAAAGTAATTGTTTTCAAGTGTGCCCTTTTACAATCATGTGTTTGCTCTGGCTCTTTCAGGAACAAAGGCTATTGTTGGACACATCTAACTAAACAAATAACTCATCCTGGGCTCCCTTTAACAGCTGCCTTAATACAATGATCTATTTACATATTAGCCTAAAATTGAACTGAACTCTCTAATGACATAATCCAGCACTAGGATCCAGAAGAAACATGTGTCTAACCCAACAGCTGAACAACCTTGCAGACATATGATTTTTAGAAATAAATTCGGGGATTTTTAAAATCTTTTAATACACTGTCATGCTTTATCCCCAATTTTGTCAATTCATTGGGCTCCTGTGGGGTGCTGCTTTAACTTTCTTTGCTGCTGGCTAAAGAAAGAAATACAGAAGGTCCTTGTCACTGATTTTTACTGTTTGTTGATAAGCTTTTGTGGTAGGCCACACTTTCTGTGTAGATTCCAGTATTTTGCTTACCTTTTCTTCAATGAGTTTTACTTTCATGTGGCTGGAGATTAAAGGATGACCTTCCAGATGTTATAAATTAGTCAGCAGCAAGTATAATCATTACTAGGCATGCTATAATAATGTTTCCAAGTTTTACATGTTTTCCAAAGTCCAAGTTAGGCCACTATCATCTGATGACTTTGGATAGAATTTTTTTCTTTTTCAAGTCAGAAAAGGAAATTAGATTCCATTTCTTGTTAAGATCTATGCAATTGTCAAGCTCAGAGAAAGATGTGTGCGTGGATGTGCATTTGTGTCTATGCTATTAAAGAAGACAAAATACCCTGCTCACACCCATACTGATCTGTCTCAAACAGCGTTTCAGCTTTGGGCTAAGTCAGTTTAATTGACTTCAGTAAGACCACTGGTTCATTGAAACCTAAGCTAGAATGATGGCTCTATCTATCTTCAGATAGATACTGCGGACCTCACACAGAGCAAAATGTTAGCATCCTGCTGTGTTGGAACAGCATGAAACTTTAAAAAAGGGTAATATTGTACTTGATTTCAGATAATTTATTGAATCCTGCTCCTTAATCTTTTGATGGGTTATTTTGTGGCCAAGGCACATTCCAAAAATTGTAAAGGACCAAATTCTTCAAGCACTAAAATCAATCTCCCCCTGGATGGCAGCTGGCAGGGTTTTATTTCAGTTATTAAAAATGGAAGTATGCATAGACTACAAGAAATCAGATGTAATTAAACACCCATTTTCCACAAAGCCAAATAGGTAGCTTTAATTTCTTTTAATGCTATTTCTCTTCATGCTTTGCTGCAGTGATCTACATTGAATAGGCTACAGAGATGGAAAAATAGAATATTGCATAGATCTGCTGGTGTCTGGCAAAGTATGTACAATTGAAGACATTCTAAAAATTCTTGGAATGCAAATTCTAAGTGTCTTGTATATGTTTCTTTTTTGAAAATCTTAACCACTTAACCACTTGCCATGTAAGTAAAATGAGCAAAAATCAAAAATGATTTGGGCTAATCAACTTTTTCTGGATAATAAATTCTAAATTTTGTTTCTTTTCCCCTCCAATGTGATTATTTTTATTGGAATTTTATATTTCAAATGTGTCATAGTCATATTTTTATACATTTTATCTCAATCAAATATTTACAATAAATTATAAACTTTATTTCATTTTTCCCCCCAAGTGGGATCATTTCTTTTGGAATTTCAACTTTTCAGCACATTCATATATTCAGCTATTTAACAATTAATGTTCTCTGCTCTTTTAAATGCAAATTCTCAGATAAACTAGAACATTGTTTTTTTTTTTAAGAAGCATCTTGATTTATTCAAATCAGAACATCTACTTACAAACTAAAAAATAGAATAAGTTGGTAACTGATTTCTCTCCCTCAAAAAAGTGTTTTTAAAAATTGGTTTTGAAAAACAACATATAATTAAAAATATTCCTATTTATATAGAAATGTGGACTTAATCACAAAAACAGTCTTCACATTTTCTTCTATAAATAAGACAAAGAAATATGTATAGATTCTTTAGTACACTGATAGAACTTTTAAAATGTTCCTTTTAACCATTTGATTTTAAATCACTTTTAAATGGTGATATGAATGCTTTAGTTTCAATAGTGTTGTCCTCCTTGACATTTCAGATATTTCTATTGTGGTTATATCATGATCTGCATTTGTTAAAAGCATAAATGAGACATATAGTATCAACTGAAAATAATAACTTAATATTGGTTATAGACTCCCTACTTTGTTCATTAGGTGCTTTCCCAATATTTAACAAAAAAATCAAAAATATTTCTCACTGGGCAAAAAGAAACAAAATATTGCATGAAAAAATATATGCCATTTTTCCAGTGAAATTCATTACGTACTATAATCTATAACTTTGTAATCCAGTTATATGTTTATTTTCTTATGTATGTCATAGTCCTGATGAAAATGTGAAGATATTTTTTCCAGGTTAAGATATAATGATTAATTAAAATTTATTCAATGGCTTAAGTAAGATATTATTCCCATGGGAATGAGAAGGGTTGTTGTCACCTTTTCTTTTATTGGTAAGCTTTTTTTTCCTCCCTCTTTATCCTAGTATATGAATCAAATGAAGGAATGTATGCAAAAGAATTTAATGAATTGTAAAATACTGTATAATAGTAACAGCTAAATGTTAACTGCCACAGGATATACATAAATAACCTTACAAGAAAAAAATCAATCGGGCATTCAAATGATCTACAATTATTAATTTATATGAGGAATTTCAGGAGAAAAATCAATATTATATTTAAAATTGATCTAGGAGATAGGGCTGGGTATTCTTTTAATTGATAGTTACATTTGCACTCAGTTATAGTCATAGAGTATGAAGACATTCAAATTAATCCCTAAAGTTTCACAAATGGAGGAGCAAGCCATAGACAAAGGCACTATTTTTATTGGTATTCCTAAACATTTCAGGTCATCTCCTAACCCTTCAAACAAACTAGATATCCAGTTTTTCTATGTTGGGATAATAATTAGCACTTATATAGAGCTGTAAAGTTTATAAAGCATTTAATATACACCATCTCATTGAAGCCTCAGCAAGCACCCTGGGAGGTAGGTTCTATGTGGTATTATCCCCATTTGACAAATGAAGAGACTGAGTCACAAAGCACTTGAGCAACTTGCTTTTGGTCAGACAGTGTGCACTTAAAGGTGAGATTTGAACCCAAGTTTTCTGATTCCCAGTTGAGTTTTTCTGTTCTTCAAACTGTTACTTGTCATGATAACCTTGATCCCGATAAATAACTGATGCCTGACTGAGAACACTTTTCTTCTGCTGTTACAAAGCAGCTTTTTCTGGAAAATGAGAAAGAGATTATGTATTTGTTTCTGGTTTCTGGCTTGCAGATATTTTCTGTTACCAACAACACAGAGTGTATGAAACTCCTGGAGGAGATCAGATGTGCCCACTGCTCACCACATTCTCAGAATCTATTCCATTCACCTGAGAGAGGGGAAGTCTCTGAAAGAGATCTAGCCTTGCCCTTGCTGTGCGAAGATTATTGCAAAGAATTCTATTACACGTGTAGAGGCCACATTCCAGGTAAAAGCAACTGCAGAATATTGAAATCAGATGTCTGCATTGCAGTGCATGCTTTTGCTTGCGTAAGATTTCTCTCACCTTTCAAAAGATGTGTTTTCTCCTTCATGTGTTTATTTTAGGGCATCACGATATTAATAGTGTATTGTGATTGTGTTTTTTAGTCATCCAAATAATGAATTGACCTTGTTCAAACTTCTGAGTATTTTCTGTCACGCTGTTCAGAGGGTCAGCTTGTTAGTTACTTTGGATTATGCATGGCAAATTTTTAATGCCAGACAAACTGTCTTTCTCATAATCTGCTTCCAAGACACTTTCTCCCTTTGCCAAGCTGAAGGATTGTTCACTAATTTTAGTATGACAAATAAAATAGGAAACTGAAGTTGCTGTTAAAAAGAATATAAAAGCTAAGAAGAAAAAAAAAAAGCTATCTTTTGTTGTTGTTTTTTTTTTTGAAAGACAGAACAAGGTGCACATATGCCAACAGCCAGTTGAAAGTAGCCAGAAAATTTAAATCTTACTTTTGAATAAGACTTAAGTGCTCCTCAATGTATTATGATCAGAAGCAATCCTTAATGAAGAAGGGAGGAAATGGAAAATTGGATGTCTTGATATTGAATACCAAGGGGGGAAAGTATGTAGTCAGTCTCTTTGCTTCTGGATCATTAATACTTTGAACCCCAGAATTTCAGTTGTCTGCCTCTCACTACTCTTAGGACCTCACCCAAGTCTCTTTATTTCTTTGAGCCTCTATTTCCTCATGTGCAAAATGAGGGGATTGGAGCACATGACTGCTAAGGTCCTTTTTCAACTCCACATCCATGATGCTATGATCTCATTAAGTCTGAGGCAATTATTGTACACAACCTGACTTGTAAAGCATTGATAAAGTCCTCCTTGAAAATGTCAACATTCCATTTTGCTAGAGTTGATAAAATGGACATCATCTCTGAAGATGGAGTAATATCTACTGAGGGACATTTTGCCCAATTAGCTAAAATCACAGAAAATGAGCCACTATTTATAAGATTAAAAATATTATTTTTAAAACTCCAGAATTTTGTGAGAGAGATTAGAGGAGAACTTTTAAATAATTAGGATACACTCTGTTCTTTTTTAAAAAAAGGCTTTCAAATACTTAGAGTTTGGGAGCAGGGAAAGGGATGGGGAGGGAAGGATTGTAATACTCTTACTGACTTGAGAAAACATTTTGAATAGAGTTGTTCATTCCCTTTGGTGTGGTTTAACATGTCTCTAAACTCATTCAAATATGAAAATATTATTATTGTCTTTATAAACTGCAGAGATGTTTCTAAGGCTCTCTTAAGCCAGCTGTTTCTTGCTCCTTATCACATTCCCTAAAGCACAGCAGACTAGGTCATAATTGCCAAGACTGCCTGCTGAGAAAAAGTAACAGATTAGATATCAGAAATGCTTGGTCCAAGTTGAAGTGATGGAGATTTGCTTTTTTTTCTGGTATAGGTTAAAAGTAGTATATAAACTCAGAATCTTGCTTAACATTTATATGTTTGAGTCCAAAAGTGGGATGGAAAAGTAAGACAGTGATGCCTTTGGGGAGAAGAGGGGGTTTCTTTCTGTTGTATGTTGGGAATGATTTTAACTTCCCAAAGGAAGCTTTGGAGAAAGAGTGAGCAACAGCACAGGAGCCCTAACTGCAGGACTCTCGCTCCCCAGATCAACATATGTGGTGACGAATGACAAATTTATTTTTCTACAAAGTTTGTGTATATGTAAAACCGCTGAAGTGCATCAAGATGTCAAGTGCTTTTTGTGACCACCCAGGTTGCCTTGAAAGATAACCAGATGAAAGCATAACTTTAGTGCTGGACAGAGCAGCCTGCATGCTTTAGCACCAACTCCAATGGGCGCCTTTTCTACATCAATCAGATGCTAATAATCATTCTAAATACGTATTCTCAAAGTGGACTGTAATAACAAAAAGATGTTGCATTAATTATCCCCAACTTGGCTAATTGATTTGTTGGACAGCCTGAGCTTTGGCCCGTGGATTAAGATTCCTTCAAAGTATAAAGTGCTGGATAATACTCCATCCCCTGCCCCCATCCCTGTTCCCAAAATCACAGAAATTATTGGAATCATAGACTTCTTAATGTTTTTTTAATTTTATATTTAAATTAATAATCATTTATTTTCTTTCCCTCTTGCATCCTCTTCCCTATTTTAAAAACAAAAGAAAATCAAATTCTTTACAATAAATATGCATAGTTAAGCAAAACAATCCCCACACTGGCCATGTCCAAATATATTCATAAACTTCTTTTAAAAAAAACAAAGAAATACCAAAAGGAAATCTATAATGTCCTCCCCTTCAAGTCCATTTCATGATTAGTTTTTTTTTTTCTCTAATGGAAAGAAGAAAACATTTGCCACTCTAAATTCATAGAATAATAGATTTAAAGTTTGAAAGGACCTTAAGGACTATTGAGTCTAACCCTCTTGTCTTACAAATGAGGAAAGTGAGACTGAAAGGTGGACTAAGTTACTCAGGGTCACACAGATCGTAATTATACGAAAATAAATGTGTTTTTTTCATTATTCATTAGGAAACTAGACCAGCACCATATTCTGTTTGCATTTCTTAGTAAAGCCAATTCATCATTTGAATGATGAAAAAAATCACAATACATCATCAAGAAGCATTAAAGGCTAGATAGTCTAAAAGCCAATAACGTTAGGAGGAAATTAACCCAAAGGATCTACTTAAGAAGGAAATTGCTGAAATTTTTAGGGGAGGGAGAGTGATGGTAATACAGTCTAGATCTGTTATTTTATTGGTAGAGAGAGTTCCCAATGAGGAAACTCTATCCAGAAAAAACAGATCAGCAGTTGTTCCATCTAAGAGGGCTGTGGTGGACACTGAGGGGTTAAGTGGTTTGCCCAGGGTCACACAGCCACTAGATGTCTTTCCTCTTTAGCTACCTCCATGTCTGCTACTCCATATTATCTATAATTGCCAAAGAAAGGAAGAATATTCAGTCAATAGAAAAAGAAAGAAAACATATGTATGTAAAAGGAAACATCCAATTTTTAAAGAAAAAAATGAAGTATCAAAAATTATAAAACACATAACTAGAGTTGTTCATGAGAAAGCCAGTACACAGAATTTTCCATTTTATTAATGGGATAATCAGTTTCATCCTAACAGTTGGAATTTGCTTGGCTCTTCTTCTCAATGACCATCTTTTCCCCTCTTTAAATACAATAGAATTAAGTGCAGAAAAAAGAGAAATTGATTACATATAGCACTATGGTTGCCCTTTCAGAAGTCTATAGAAGTAGCTTCATATCAAGAAGGACATTATCAAGCAGAGAGTTTGGGCAATCAAGTAGGAAGATTGAAGAACTACTGTCACTTTCAAGAAGAAAAATAGAAAACAACAGTGGCCAAAGATGCATGGAAGAACATCATTTCCCAAATTATTCCCAAGTAGTAAATTGGCTAGAAGAGACCTTATAGGTCATTGATACCCACACCCTTATCATGCAGATGAGGAGACTGAGGACCAAAGAAGTGTTTTTTATTGTTTTTTTGTTTTTTTTGTTTTTTGTCTAAGAACACACAACTAGTAAATTATATAGCCAAGATCTAAGAATACCTTATCTGCATCCAAAGAACAGTTTTTAAAATTAGAAAAAAATAGCCTAATGGAAGAACAAATAAGTCATAAGACTTTTAGCTTTGGGAAAACTTAGAAATCATTTGGTACAACCCCTTTATATCATAGATAAGGAAGCTGAGGTCCAGAGTAGATATCAGGCTCTAAGCTGCAGAGCCATATTTAAACATTCATCATCAGACTGCTGGTGATAGATGGAACACCTCCGGTTACATAGTCCAACCTCTCCCTTTTCATGATGAGGAAACCAAGGTTCTGAGAGATTAGGGACTTTCTTGGGGCCACACAAATAGCAAGTCATATAGCTTAAGTCCTCTGACCACAAATCTAGATCAATTTCTAATATAGACCATATGTTTTTGTCCAATCATTTTTCACTTGTGTCATTCTTAGTGATCTTGGCAAAGATAATGGAGTAGTTTGCTATTTCCTTTTCTAGCTCATTTTTCCAGATGAGGAACTGAGGCAAACAGGTTTAAGTGACCTGCCTAGAGTCACATAGCTTTAAAATGCCAGAAGTCAGGTTTGAATTCAAGAAAATAAGTCTTCCTGACTCTAGACTTGTTATTCTATCCACTGTGACACTTAGTTGCCCCATTACATGATATAGCCTTTAATTAAAAATAATTTTCCTCTCTTTCCATTATACCATGATGCCTATTCATTTTTTTATTTGAATGACAAGTATATTGATGGTATACACCTTATTTTTTGTAAAATGCTAGAATACAGCCTTTCACATAGGAGGATGTTCATAAGAAATAGACTGTCAATGAAATAGCCTGTCTGCTTTATCTGTTTTCATCATATTTTTTAGTACTTGCCCTACTATCTTTTCACTATAAGCCATTATGTTATCACATGCCCAGAGTTAGATAGCACAATTGGTTGAAGCCTGGAGCTAAGTAAGGTCAAGTCATGGGTTTGTCTGATAGCAGTTAGCTTCCCTTCTGGTCCATGGCAATCATCTGTCTCTAATCTGCTCCAGCTATCTGACAAATGTATAATTTGGTGGTGAGATCCGTGTAATTCTTCTACTCAAAAAGCAACTTGAATCAGTGGATATGTCTCTTCTTCCTCATGGGTGTAGAGCAGCTCACGCAATGAGAAAAGCAAGTTTTCCCTAGAACCCGCGTTGAAAGGCTAGAGTTCAAGATTCCAACAATGGTATTTATTTTACAGGTCAGAGTTTTATAGACTTCCTTGTGATACAGTAGGACTATATTCATGATTCAGGAGTATTATTAGTTATAGGTCAAGGACATTTGATAAGACATCTGGGCTAAAAATATGCAGCTGGAAGAGTAATCAGCATATGGTCATCATTAGCGGACCTGATCTTATTATGCTGATCCAGGGTGAGCAAAACACTCTCTGGCAGTAAAAATACTCTCCCATTTACTCCTTCAAGCATAAGGGTACCATTTGGTAAATTCTTTCTTCCCCTTCCATAAATGAGAGCATGATGCCCTGGAAGAATTCTGTTTCTCTCTGTGGGTGATCTTCCAACCAAAGAGATTTAATTCACCCTTGTCCATCACAAGGTCAAGTCCTTTAAAAGTCACAATTAATCCAGTTATTAAAAGAGAATTAAATCTAAATTTTCTCTTTGTTATGAAAATGCCATTCTTTCAGACATCATCATATTTCCATTATCAGACTTCTCAAGTTCCAGAAGTAATTCAGTATTAGAATTCTGCTTTTTTATTTTTTTAAATTTGTCTAAGAGGCATGGTACCTCCAGAGCCTTGAAAAGAAGTTTTATGAATTTAGACTCATTAATCTTCAGATCTTCCATTTTAAAATTATTTCTCATTTCCTCATGATTGTCCCTTGCTAGTTCCATATAAATTGGAACCAGCCACCAGCATTGTTGATTAATTTTCCCCTTAAAATGGTTTCTGTTTGCAGACTATAATGCTGGACTATAAAACAAGATTATTTTTATAAAAGCAAATCCTAACTTCCTTATGAATCACACTCTCTGTAAGCCTACATCAATTTCAAGCAAAAATTCTCATTAGTCTTTTATGGAAAGCCCTGATAACTTACACACTCAGTCATAAATGCATTCATAGTATGCAAGTGGTCCAAGATTCTTGACATTTGTACAAAAATATCTCTACCTGGAGTTATTTACTTCAAAGATGATAGGAACCAGGCATGGGCATCCAAATGTTAAACCTAGCCCCACCACAGAGCTGAAAGTCTGCATGGGAGCTATCAAATCAAGCTCTTCCCCTTTTTTCCTGGAAGAGAATTATTTCAATTCTCTTAGGTATTTTGATTTATAAATTTAACCCTTAAAACCTAGAGAAGTAGAATAACCTTTGGGAAACAATCTCTTTAGACTAAATTCCCTTCGAAGTTTGATTCTATCAACCTAAGTTATCTGCCTCATCCTTTAGTCATCTCCCCACTTATTAATCCCTCTCTTCCTTCACAAAGCAGCTAACCTCCTCTCAGCTGCTTTCCCCCTCCCCAGCTGTCATTCCTACTTTTTCCCTTCCCCCACCCAGACATCTGCTCTCACTTGCCCTTTTCCCAAATGCCAGTTTCAAGACAGTCATCTAGCTGGAAATCACCAGTGAGTGCACATTTCAGAGACTGGGGAGGATCCATCTATCACATCCGCTAACAGAGACAGCCCAGAGCAAGATTTTTTTTTTCAAATTCCAAGAACAACTTAAGATTTCAGGGGACTGATGTCCCAGAAGAATCAAGCCCAGTAACTTTTAAGGATACTATCCATTTGGGATAGAAAATGTTTGTCCCATGGGCACGCCCAAATTGAGCTCAATTTCTTCCTACTAAAAGCATCCCTAAAAATTGCTCAATGAGGGCACATCTTCATTTTAGCCCACTTAGTAGGAATCTTTCACCGAGAACTGGTGAGTATGTAGAATAATGCTGGCAAGCCATTTTGCAAAGTTACAATCAAAATCTGAAATTAGATGCCAATGCAAAATTGGTATGTCTAATTTTGTTTTGTTTTTATAATTAACATATTCTAAAACACAATTTTCCTCTGCTTCCTGGCCCTCCTTTATTATGGAATAATAGAACACTCAAAACCAAAAATAAAACCTTGCTAACTGAAGTAGAAAAAAACTTTGTCAAAATCTCTCTTATGTTATAAAGATCTTTTTAATGGTCAATTAATTATATGTCTTTAAAACAGTACAAGTTAAAATAAAGGAATAGGTTAATAGGTTAAAATAAAGGAAGGAATAAAAATAAAAATAAAATAAAGGAAGGAATAAAAAGACAGATTAAAATCAAGACTTCTCTTTCTCAGTAAGAGTTTTCTTTAGTCAACGTAGTGCATTTGATAATCTTGAAAAGCTGGGTAAAAAGCTGGAGCTTCATAATTGTCTTAACTACTCAGTCAGTCAGTTAAGAAACGTTACAAAGGCAAAAGGTTCTGGGCCCAGGGTGCTAACTAACACTACTGGAGAAGGTAACAAATAAGTTAACTCAATACATCTAAAATATATAGAATGGCTGAAAGATTATTTCAGAGGAGAAGCCATGAGCAACTGAAAAGACTGGGAGAAGCCTTTTAGAGAAAGTGGGACCAGAATCTTGATGAACACCGGGGCAATCAAGAAGTGGCAGTGAGGGGTCCGAGACATGGGGGGAAGCGAGAATGGAAGCAAGGATGCAATGCTGTGTTGGAGGGAAGGGAGTAGGGATAGCAATGAGTGAAAAGTTACTGGAAGAAGATTGACAAGGTAGGAAGGGACCAGGTTATAAAGAGCTTTAAATGTTGAACAAAGAAGGCAGATATATTTCACCTGAAAATAGAGCAAGGTTTTTGTTCTTTAAGCTGGAAGTGACTTTGTCAAGGATTTGCCATCTAATCATTTCAGCAGTTACTAGGTCATGTTGTGTCTATCTTTTCTTGCTTTTTTTCCTCAAGCACAAAATAACAGAAAGGATGACAGCCTATAAGATTGTTTTAGGGAATAACTACCCTGAGATGATCATTAAATTTTTTTATATATAAAACAATAATGCTTATACCTAGTTTTGCTAGCAGCAGAATACTTAACATGAAGGAGAAATTCAATTTAAAAATTCATCCAAATGGACACTTGCAGTATAAAAAGCACTAGAATAGAAGCTGGCCCTTTAGATTCTTGAAAATGGTAGCTCTACTAACTCATTATTGATCATTAATTTAAAATTGGAAGATACTGGAGAGGTCAATCAGTCCAATTTCTTCATTTATGAATGATGAAACTGGCACCCAGTGAGGTTAAGTGACTTGTCAAGCCAAACAGCTAATAAGTGACTGAAGTGCGATTTGAACTCTGGTGTTCTTGACTCCAAAAAGTGCAGTGCCCCATTCACTACATCCTGCTGCCTTTTTTTATTCAGTTCCTGTTTATTATAAAGAGAAGCAATGCCATTGCTGATAGTGATGTGATGAGACAAGACTATTTTGATTTTTCTCCATTTAATCATAAATGGCTACAACTATACCAAGCACTTGTCACTGAGCAGATCAGATTACATTCTACTCTCTAAAATTTGAGAATGATTTTATGTACCAAAATCTTGGTTTTGAATTTGTATTTCCTCTTTAGAAGCTATCAAGTAATAGGATATATAGCACAACTTCAAAAGAAGAATTCATGTTGGAGAAGCTCACATTTCCCCTTCAAAGAGATTAGAAAGAAACTCTAGCCCATTACTAAGATTCACATTAAGTATTTGTTTATAAGATTTTTTTCAATATCTCCTGTATTTTTATTTCAATGTTATTGTCATTCATAAAGGGATACATAATAGAGTGCTGGGTTGGGGATCAAAATGACTTGAGTCACATCCTACTAATGACACTCATTCTATAACCCAGGAAAAGTCATGTCACCTCTCCTCTGTTCTTGAGTTGCAATAGCAACTTGCATTAAGTTGGTGAGGGGACTTCCCACATAGGAGTTTCCCATTATATCTACAAAACAATTATGATTTCTGACAGGACAATAAATCATATGTGGGTGACTTTTTTCTCAATAAATTCTCTATCATGCAAAATTTTGTGAGCTTTATTTAAGTGGAGTTTTATTTTCTACTCAGAATACATATAAAAATTCAGATGCTTTCAAATGCTAAATATTTCTCATGATCTCTTTTTACATTTACTTCAAAGGTTTCCTTCAAACATCAGCTGATGAGTTTTGCTTTTACTACGCAAGAAAAGATGGTGGGTTGTGCTTTCCAGATTTTCCAAGAAAACAAGTGAGAGGCCCAACATCTAACTATTTGGACCAGATGGAAGAATATGACAAAGTGGACGAGATCAGCAGGTTCATAAAGATAAATGCTGCTTAATCTAAAAAAAAAACTGACAAATCTTTGTGGTTTTGACAGTGAATCAACTCAGTCTGTGCTTATGCTCAGCAGCTGTGTCCTCCAGATGTTTTTTTCTTCTGTTAGTTTGCTTTCTTAAAAATTACATTAACGTAAATGCCATTTTAATATTTAGGTTACTAATCATGTTTTCTAAGCTTGGCCTCTTTCTGATTCATATATATTTCATTGATATAGTTTTACATTTGTATTTCATTATTGAACTATTCAGTATGATTTATTTATGGTTAACAAATCATTTCTTCATGATGATAGCCTTCTCTGATACTCTAAAAATAAGTTTTGACTATTATGAATAGAACGAATGTTAGTGAAGCTTGCTAAAAATTAAACTGATAATTTAGAGAAACTTTTAAAATACATTTAGGCTACCTTTGCTAATATCTCCTTTATTCTTCTCTCTGATATAATACTGCTTTGCTTTTTTAAAAGATCTATTTCCCTGTCATATTGTGACTATACAGTAGCCTTTTACCACCCTCCAAACACTGATTCCTCAGAAACTATGTCTTGAAAAAAGTGTGAGATATTACATCTCTGCTCCTTCCATCCCCATTAAAAAACTGACTGGTTTTCTTTGATTTGTCTAGAAAGCACAAACACAGCTGCTTCTGTGCCCAGGAAATTGTGAGTGGGTTGAGGCAGCCCATTGGAGCCTTGCATTGTGGAGATGGCTCCCATCGTCTCTTCATCCTGGAAAAGGAAGGTTATGTGAAGATATTCACCCCAGAAGGAGAAATTCTCAAGGAACCTTTTCTGGACATACACAAACTTGTTCAGAGTGGAATAAAGGTTGGCATTCTTTTAATTTTCTTTATATTTTGTGGCACCTTTTGCTATTTTTGTTTTTTGTCAGGATTTATCTTTCTAATACTGTTCATTTTCCTAAAGGGAAAAATAGAGAGAAAATTGTAGCTATTTCAGGAGAAAAGGGGGCAGAAAGAGGAGAGAAATTAAATAATTTAACTGAAGTGGAAGGAAGTTGCTGATTTTTCTGGGTTTGGTGGTTAGAGGGAAAATCCCTGGGCAGATAGTTATGCTGTTTTTTCTATCCCTGTAGAGTTATACCTTTCAAATGAGTTTTCTCATGCTTTCACTGAAAGCTACATGATGGACTGTATAACTAGCTGCCCCTTGGAGTCATTCACAATTGGTTCTGTCAATACCAAGGCCAGTGAATTATGACTGTTAAAAACCCATAGTCTGAACTACCAATTTCAAATGCATAAGAGATTCATATATGATCAAGGATGAGACATTTACATCTGTATTTGCTGGATAATGAGTACTTCTAGGTATTCATGTGGTTGTGTAGCATTCTTCATGTTCCTCATTTTGAGACAAAGGGATCAAAATAGCTTCATGTGTATTTCCTCTCATCATGCTATCATAGGTATTGTACAGATTTTGCTCTGGGCTGAGCAACCCAAGAACATCATTTGATCTGGACCTAACTAAGTTCTTAATTTCCACCACTCCAAATATTTTTAAGCTTTCTGTTATGGAGTACATTTCCCCCAATATGCTTTCTTCAAGTAAGATATCTGGTTTGTTTTGTAGTTGGGTCCATTTAGAATAAGAAAAGTTCATTTTAGTTCCACATCTAGGATACTCCTGACAACCAGAAGCTATAAGGTTTTGTGTGTGTGTGTGTGTGTGTGTGTGTGTGTGTGTGTGTGTGTGTGTGTGTGTAAAAGGTTATTCATAAAAAGGGGCATACTTGTGGGGGAGAAAAACAACAATAAAATATTTGAGCCCAGTGAAGATTACTTAAAAAGAGAACTCATGTATTTTGATAATCTGTGCAAAGAATAGCTTTTTAAATAGATCCCTTCAAAACTACTTGATCCTTCTAGGACATAGTTTTTTACTTAAATTAATGTTTACTTGTTTCTGAATATTGATTGTGTCATAGATACAAATTTAAAGTTTAGTTTAAACAAGTTTAGTTTAAACAAATGTTTAATGTTTAAAAATAATAGAAGTTTGAGTAATCCAAGTGATTAGTTATGATGTATCTTAAAATTTAAACTTTGAATCTTCCAGATCTCAGTTTAGCATGGGTTAAAAAGACACATAGTCTTTTCTATTTGAAAAAAAGTTAAAGATTAAAATATTTAGAATGCACTGATCTATGTCCCAGCTACCTGACGTCTTTACCTGCACTATATTCCCCAAATTACATAAAGAGGAGGAGCATGCAGTGGTAGTGTCAAATCTTGATTGAGAAGTTAACACAGTCATGTGCTAATACCATCATTGCTGGCATTGTCTTATTAATGCTAACATCACCTCACTGCTTTTTGAGCCTGTTTACCCTAACAGATACTCAGATACTCAAATCCTGCTTCATGTGAAATGTTGATGATTAATACCATTAATTGTTGTACAGTTATTGAGCTGGCAGGAGTTTTGGAGATCCTTCAATCCAACCCTTTCATTTTATATTTGAGCAAGCAAAAATTCAAGGAAACTAAAGGCATTGCCCAGTGTCACACAGCTGTAACAGACGAAGGCAGGTTTTTCAGAATCAAGAATTGACACTTCTCCTCTATAACATGTTATGTTCACAATCTTTACATTTTAACTTTAATTGTTCTAACTTTGGATGTTCTCTTTGATATATTTCAAGCTTTCAGCTTCTCTTTTATAAATAAAAAAAAAGAAATGGTCCTTGAATTATAAAAAAGAGCTAAAGGATATTTTTGTCTGTGTATTCTAAACTCTATTGTTTTTAGCTTTTGCAACACAAAAGGATCCATTCTCTAAATAAAACTTCTATCAAATTTCATTTACAGAACATGTACAATGGTACATGCAACATTTTAAAAATTCCTTTGTAATAAGATACAGAGGGTATTTTTTCAGATACAAAACTATATTAACATGAATCATGAACTCAGTAATGTGCCATCAGAACTGTGATTAGGCTGTTGCAACTGACCTTTTTGCTAGGATGACAGCATTTAGAGAGTATTGATGATATTTGTATTTCTTTAGCAAAGAGCAATTACTGGGGATTTCTATCAAGCAAGAATAACTATCTAATGGCTTTCTTTGTTCAGGTTAAAAAAATCTCTGTGGGAAAGGGGGTAAATCCAGAAAGTGCTGTGGTTTAAAGGTATGAATCAAAATTAGATGAAAACAATTGTTTAAAAAAAAAATGATCCTGCTTCCAGCCCCACAAGATTCCAGAGTCTCTCTCTTTCTCTCTTCTCTTTCTTGCTCTGGGCTCTCTGGTTCCTCTTGCTCATCAATATCTGTATGGAACTAATGCCAATGTGAGTTCACTTGGTCTCTATAATATACTTTCTTAAGTAGAGCATCTCTACCCATTGGCAAGCCCCCAAATCATACTACTTTGTATATGGTAAAACTAGATGACAAAAGATATAAGGAAAAATGTCCCAATGAGACGGGCTATTAAAATATGAAGCTGGCTACAAGAGAGTCTAGGGAATTGATTTCTCTAGTAATCTTTAAAAAATATAAAAATAGACAATCATTGTCTTTCTGAAATGGCCCTGCTAGCATCAAGGGCCTGAAAACTTCTCCTTGCTCTATGAATCCTTATTTCTACTTCAGTATAATAGCCAAGGGTAAACTCATTTATAAGAATTGAACAACTGCTAATTTTCTGACTCTGTCTTTACTAAGGCTAAAAAATATTATGGGAAAAATTTAAAAACAAGTAAAATCATCTCCCATTGCTGTCACCTGGACTGGGAAAAAGCTTTCTATTCTAGGCCATTGACTTGTTATGCTTCATGTGTAGAACATAGATGTCACAAGTAAGAACACTGGAAAGAATCAGAAAGAACTAACTTGTTGGTATTGAGAAATAAGTGCTATTAGATGATATGTACATTTTGGTCTCCATTTTAAAAGATGCAGCAAAAGTCTATGTTTGTAACTTGGTTATTTCAGAAAGTGGTGAGCTTTGCCAAATAAAGAAACTGAGTCACAATTTAACACCATTTCCTGGAGATCTTTGAGTAGAACTCTGCTGGTTTATACCCAAATCCTCTTACAAACAGGGCTCCAGCATTCAAGGATTAGGTGAAAGATGGAATCTACTCTTCAGGGCGCTGAGAAAAGGTAGATAGGCAAGTATAGTGAAGCAGGTAAGAGTCATGGGCTAGGCACAGGAGAGTCCTCTGGGTCCAGCTCTTACCTCTGATTTTTTTTTTTTTAGTTCTCTGACCTGAAATCAAGTCACTTAACTTCTAGGGATTTAAGGAATTTCCTAAGACTTTTTTCTACCATTTCATAGATGGATATGTGCTTAAGTAGAGGGAACTTTTCTATGCTGAGGAAATCATAAGTTCTTTGCCCACTTATGAAGAGATTCTTTCTTCTTTCTTCTTCTTCTTTCTTCTTCTTCTTTCTTCTTCTTCTTCTTCTTCTTCTTCTTCTTTCTTCTTCTTCTTCTTCTTTCTTCTTTCTTCTTCTTCTTCTTCTTCTTCTTCTTCTTCTTCTTCTTCTTCTTCTTCTTCTTCTTCTTCTTCTTCTTTTTTTTGTCCTTTCCTTCTTAGTTTCTTCTTTCTTTTTCTTTCTTTTTTCTCCTCCTTCCTCTTCTTCCTCCTCTTCTTTTTTCTCTTCTTCTTTTTCTTCTTCTATCTTCTCTTCTTCTTCCTCTTTCTCCTACTCCTTATTGCCAGTGGGAGACATGCAGAAACTCTGATTCTCAGGGGGAAGTATCTTTCTTCAAGCTTCTAGTAAATCCAAATCTTTAAATTGTTTGTGTATTTCTTGGAACACTCTAGAAATTCTGTTTTCCTAGAAATCTTTTGGAAAGATTTATACAAAACTGTTTCACACGGAAGAAATCACTATTTCTTCCCCTTAATGTACCTTAATATGAACTTTTACCTGTGGGGCTTCTATATTGGCATCTGAGAACAAGTGACTGGTCATGGCATTCACCCAGTTGTTTTTCTTAGAATTGTAGTTTTCATATATATGTGGATATGGGAGTATGGGGGTATGGAGGTGTTTATATATATGTGTATGTGTATATGTTTATATATATATATATATGTGTATATGTGTGTATAGATATAATTGTATATAAATATTTTACCCTATGTTATATCTATGAAAAAAACTATATATATATATATATATATATATATATATATATATATATATATATATATATATATATATATATATATATATATATATATATATATGTTTGTGTGTCTTTCTATCTCTATCTCTATATCTTATCCACAAGCTTTAAGTTATTAAACTCCAGCAGCCTAACACTCAGCACAGATAATTTTGGGGGAAAAAAAAGGAGATGTGAATTAACAAACAGCTTTTTTATGTTTGAAAAATTCCTGATTACTTTGTCAATTATTTGACCCTTATTGTTTATGACACCAGATAGCAGAACTTAAATGCTTATTATGATGAGAATAATTCCTTTTTGACATGCAGGATGAAATTATTCCTATGATTTAAAAAAATTAGCACTCAAAAACTTTTTTCATACCATCCCTGTTTGGCATTTCACGTCAGTTTCTGTAAAAACTGGAAGGGACTCCTGGGTGGTATTTTAATGGAATTTCCTGATGCATCTCTTTGAATGGCTGACTGTACTGGAGTTGAAGGCTAACCTAAGCTTGGCATGCATGCAAAAGTGGATACAAGTCTGCACCTGTCACCTGCAATCGCGCCTCTGAGAAATTAATGAGCACATTTCTTTCACCTTCAGTGATCGTGAGCAATCAGAGGACAGAAGCACTAGCTCACATCCTTGCCCTTTCAGGGAGATCACACAACAGACAAAGCTGAAAGATGTGTCTGTCACTGGCACAAGTGTCATTGGATTCCTAGCTATCCCTTTCCATCGACACAGATTCCATTTCAAAAGATGCTTTTCGAAGTAGCCCATTTACCCTGGAAAGAAGACGACGTATGTCTGAAAGCTGCTGATTGTCCGGGTGATTGCACACATTGAAGCCAGTCTCTGGTGATACAGCAGTCAGGGTGACCCAGAGTCATGGGAGCATGTGGAGGAGAGCTCCTTCGTGCACAGGAGCAAGCCCTTACCGGGGAGCCTCTTGTCTCACATGCTTGTAATCACATAAGTGACTGAGCATCACAAGTCTGGTGAAATCCAAGTGCTCATCAGCCCACAGGGCATGAAGGCACAGTAAACGTTTCAGAAACTTACACCGCTGACTAGCTCATTCATGTGAAGTGCTACCCAGCAGAGAATAAAATGTGAAATATTCTTTAGTGAAAGATCAGAATTCAAAGAGCAAGGAATAAGTCATTGATTCCTACTCAGCATCACCACATTTGGGACTGTGATTAGATTAGATGATATTGTGTGAAATATAATTCAGTCCTTTCTACAGGCTGGAAAAATGTTTGGTTTCTTTTGGATAGTTCAAGAAGGCTTGAATTAATATAATTTCTAAATTATAAACGCTGAGAATATAAGATCCAATAAGAAGAAGAAAATGGTCTAAACAGTTAAAAGTAATGGAGACATCTGATGGTATGAATGTGTGTGCATACTTATTTACATTAGTGAATCTCAGTTTAATGATAAGAGCTTCAGGGATGGACATAACATTTATATAACATAAACAAAATCATTGTACTCCTATAAACAACTTAAAGCTGAATCCTCTTTTTGGTTACAAAACCTTCTAGCTTGTGTGTGTGTGTGTGTGTGTGTGTGTGTGTGTGTGTGTGTGTGTTCAAATTATACCTGTTACCAATTACGTGGACTTGGACTATGGTAAACTCTATACATCCAAGCAAATACTGTCTTCCTTTCACATTCATCAAATATTTAAGTGCCTACTGTGTGTAATATGATATAATGGATCTGTGACTTTACTGGTATTAGAAACTCCTTGTACAAAAGTTGACAGTCAGCTTTTCTGCCATAGAGTAATTAAGTGATTTTCCCAGCCTCCCATGGAGAGTCCATTTTAGAGGCAGGGAGCCTCTGCTTTAGAAGAAAACTTTCTATCCCCATTTCCATGCTGCCTCTCATCTGATTATTTCATGTGGGGAGAGAAAGCAAAAGCTATATACACATGTAGCGATGGTATAATAGAATGATGTGTAAAGGAGCTGTCTAGGCAAAGTTGTATGAGAAATTTGAAGAAAGAAAGAGGATATAACCTGGGAAGAAATGTATGTCAGGGAAAACTTTTTAGAGCTGATATCTGAGTTGCATCTTTGAAGGAAAGGAAAAATTTAAGCAGGCAAAGATGACAGGCAGAAATGTGAAATACAATATTATTTTTATTGCTGTTAGCTTTTATTTTTATTATACTATTTATTAATATCAAATTTATATAGCACTTTTGAGGATTGCAAAGTATTTTATAAATATTATCTCACAGTTTCTTACAACAATCCTGGGAGGTAGGTAGGTATTATTATCATCCTTATTTCGTAGATGAAAAAACTGAGGCAGATGGCTTAAACCAGCATCACAGTTAGTAAGTTTTGGAGATAGGATTTAAACTCATCTTTTTTTTTAATTTACAAAACATATGCATGGGTAATTTATAACACTGACCCTTGCAAAACTATCTGTTCCAGCTTTTCACCTCATTCCCCTCATCCTCTCCCCTATATGGCAGATAGTCCAATGTTAAAGTATATGTTAAATCCAATATATGTATACATATTTATACAGTTATCTTGCAGCAGAAAAAATATAGAATCTAGGAAGACAGAAAAAAAAACCTGAGAAGGAAAACAAAAATGCAAGCAAACAATAACAGAAAGAGTGGAAATGCTATGTTGTGGTCCACACTCATTTCCCAGTGTTCTCTCTCTGGCTGTAGCTAGTTCTCTTCATTAATGAACAATTGGAACTGATTAAATCATCTCATTCTTGAAGAGAGCCATATACATCAGGAACTCATATCTTTTTGACTTCAGGTCTAGTGCTTACCATCTAGTAATGAACCTGCCTTTTAGCATTTTATTTAAGTCCAATCCTAATATCAACAATACTTTATTATATATTTTTTATTTGTAGGTATACTTTTCATTAAGGAAGTTCCTGAATCAATTAGTAATAATAATAAAAAATAATAACTGATATATATATGCTTTAAAGTATATAATGCTTTAAAGTGTCAAAGTATATATATGTATATATGCACAGATATATATATATATATAACATTTAATTTGATGTTTATGAATGAAGAAACTACTTAAATGTTGATATTAAATGCTTTCTTATGGTCACACAACAAATAAGTGTCACAGGAAGGATCTGAAGCTTCTATATCTTTCTGCCTCTATATTAAGGACTCTTTCCTCTATACTAAGATATAAATTATATGGACTATTTGTGCCCAACCTGTGGTAGAGCCTTCTAAGCTCTTATTGGTCTGATCAGCCATAGTTGGACAAATAGTATATTGAGCCTGACATTATGATGTCATTTTGGTCCTCTTTGAGTATAAAAGACAAGACCAGAATGATACAAATTAAGATCCATTTTATGAAAGCTAACTTTAAATTAATAAGCTAATCCCACTTGAGTTAACGTTTTTCTCAGATGAATCTATTTATCATGGGAATAATCTCAACTTTATTCACCTTCTCATAAGTCTGGGGTTTTGTGTATTGGGAACCAAAAATCAGGTAATGCATTTGTTGTATCAATTTTGTAATGTTTTATTTGTTTTATTTTAGTAGTTATTATTAAATTGAAGAAAATAGTGTGTATATATCTATATAGATATTGGGTCATTAATGGATAGTTCTAAGAGACTACATAGTATAACCTCCTTACTTTATAGAAGAAATAAATAGGACTCAGAGAGATTAAGATTTGCCCTACATTCCATAGGAAAATGTATGAGGCAGGACTGGAATTTTAACGCAGTATCTTACAACAATAATGTTCTTTCCATAGTTGTAAAAGACCAAATTCATTCACATATTGGTCTAGATCTCTCTTTGAAACAGAAATGGAGAATAAGAACACTTTTCATTTTATGTGCTAAAATATACAAAGCTAATTCATATACATAAGATATTTTTAAAATCTTCATAGAAACCCAATGAGGGAGATCAAGCAATTATGATTACATTTTATAGATGAGGCACAAGGAGAAGATGAAATGATTTGCTTGAGATTCAGTGGTTACCAATAGGTAAGTCTGGGAATAGATTTCAGACTGGCTGATTTCCAGTCCAATGTTCCAACCATGTTAATCATGTACCATTTAATAGTGGAACATTTTTCCTCCTACATTTTTACTCTCCAAGAGCTGTAATTGGCAGATGAAGGATATTTCAACATTGTCTCCATCCTTTTCTTGCAAATGGTGGTTAAAGGAAAGAGTTCCTTGATATGAGAGCTTTGACTTGTGCCATTATTAAAAGGCTTTGATATGGCAAAGTTGGGCCTTTGCAGACTCTTTAAACTCTTTGCCTTCTCTTACCTATCTAGGAATTCTCGCCTTTCTGAGCTCTTGGAACCATATTTCTCCCTGGAGAGTAAAGAGAAAAAAGAAACAGTGGAAAATATTCTCTATTGTCTTTCTCTTCTAAAACCTTAATTGGATTTCCAATTAAAACTCTTAAAACTATAAAACTGAAAGAAGAAAAAATAAGTGACTAGTATCACAAAAAAGGGAAGTGAAGAAACTTTTTTTTTGGGGGGGGATTTAATAGAAACATTCACCTACTATTTCTCTTGGTTTCTATCAAGCTATATCATGAATAGGAGGAACCTTGTCTTTCTTCAGTAATTCACTTTATTTCTACAATCATTTATTCAACTTTAGAAAATATCACATTAGGATTTGGAGGAACAACACAAATAATAGATAAAGCATTGAAATTGGAATCAGGAATTCTGACTCTGACATTCATTAGTTTTATAATCTGACCAAATAATAACCTCTCTCTATTCCTTAGTTCCCCATTTACAAAATTATGGGAATAGCTAGTGGCTAAGGTTCTTTCTACTTGAAAATCCACGATACTGTGACAGTAATTCAGTGCTCCAATTAGATTATTCAATATTGCGAATAGCCATAATCAAGTTGTCACTCATTAAACTATTGTGCTGAGAGAGTGAGGATCATAAAGTGATTATAATAACATGGAATAATTCACTCAGGGAAATCCTTTTTATTGGATGGCTCATTTAAAATACACATATTTAAATATTCTTGAAGTACCAACTCTGTTAAAAACAGGTACCTATAAAAAGACTTCTACTGCCTCTGGCTTTAGCTTCTCCTAAGAAGAAGGGATATTGGTAAGTAGTAGGAAGCATGGGTTATATCAGATCTACCCAGAATCTCAGGGGAGGAAGGGAGAAATAGTATGATTGTTGGAAGGAAAATGTGTCATTTACCAGGGAGAATTCAATACTTTCAAGTGAGTCTAGTAATTCATATTTCCATGTATTCAGTAAACACAGGAAATGGGAAAGCCAAACAGCAATTGTATCAACCATTCTCAGTTCTAGAGAAGAAATGAGGATGCACCTATGTCTTTCTCTTTGAAGAATAGGGGCCTTTTTTTTTTTTTGGCAGAACATTGTACAGTATATGGCAAATAGGTCATTTGGTGTCTTGGTTACTGGATCATTTGGTTTTACTTAACTATTCTTCTTTGTTACAAAGGAAGGGTGGGTGGCAAGACTTAGTTTTCTTTTAAATGAAAGGCATCAATAAAACACTAATTATAAAATTGAAAACAGAATGTCAGACTAGATAATCGCAAAGATCCTTTCTAGTCATGATTCTGTGGGTTTTAAATAATAATTTCTAAAGTTGTTTTAATGCTTTTGTTTTATATCTCAAATGTTTCCTGTTCTATCCTCCCCAACCCTCATAACCTGAATTTACTTTATAATAAAAAAACTCCTATTTTAAGTATGTACTGTATGCAGGCCACAGCTGGGAATGGCATTCATGAATCATAATTTACTTAGCCATTCCTCAACTGATGGGCATTGACTTGGCTCTTATATATTTTAGAGTTGTTCTCATTTAGTTTATATATTTATAGTATATATTGTTCTGACTTTACTTTCCCTGCCCATCATTTGGTCAAAATTCAGTTCAACATCATATTCAGATCAACAGCATAAATTCCTACCTTCTTTCTATCTTGTTAAAAATATTGCTGTTCATTACTTTAATTAGCTAGGTCTTCTAAATATAGAATTTATTGATGACTTTTTAAATATAATTTGATATTTATGTTTTGTTGATATTTCACTTTTTATAACACCTAGATTTCTTCCCAATGTCCCTTTTGTTTCCCAATTCCAGACACCATTCCCTATCAAAAATTATTTATTAAAAAAGAGGCAGGAAGAAAAAACTAGGGAAAAAACAAATCAATACATAAAAAATATCTGACATTATATGTAGTGCACATATAATATGTGGATCCTTTACATCTGTCTTTTCATACCTCTGTTTTAGGACTAAGCTTATTCTTTTAAATTTTGCAAACTTCATTTTCCAATGCTTTGTAATTGTTCTTTTTTTGTTTACACAGTCATAGACATTATGTATATTGTTTTCCGGGCTCTGTTTGTCTCGCTGTGTCATTTGAATCTTTCTATGCTTCTCTGATATAGTAATAATCTTCATTTATTATTCCATTAACATAGTCAAGAAACATCTTTAAGTGCCTACTATGTGCCAGATAAGGATGACATTCATAAAATATAGTTTTATTAGCTATTCCCTACCTGAGGGGCGGCATTGACTTAACTTTTATGTATTTTAGTGTTGCTTTCATTTAGGTTATTATATCCATAGTGTACACTGCTCTCCTGACTTTGCTTTCTCAGTTCTTTATCTGATCATACAGGACTTCTTTTATTACTGTGAATACCTCATGTCTATCTTTTATTCCATTGCAATAATTTGGTATTTTTTTGGAGTATATGTAGTCACTCATTTTTGCACAGTAAGGATACTCAGTTCATTATGTAATTATCTTGATCTACATTTTTGAGTATATCAAAATTAAAAACTGCAATATGTACTTATTAAGATATATTGCTACTGACTTCTCTATTTTCTAATTCTATTTCTTGTACTATGCAGCAGTACTGTTCAAATGTTAATGGAAACACTGCCTTCATCTGAGGAGATTTTCAGGTCAGACACATTCAGGAACCCTGCCCTGCCCAACTTTAGCTTGTATCATCCTCTTTCTTTCTGAAATATCTCTGAATATTTCTAAATATTTTCTTAGATAATCTAGGCAGTATAAGTGGAATTGGTCATATTATTGATATCAGCCTACTTTACATATGTCAAAGAATCATAGATTTAGAACTAGAATGAATCTAGTCATCTCTTTAATACATACACACATGCACATTTTATGAATAGGGAAATAGAGGCTTGAAAACGGCAAATTTATTGCTCATGATCACACAAGTGATGCTGCATCCCTCCATCTTCCCACCACATGCATCACAAAAAGGAAATATACCAACAGTTTTTATCCACAAAGAAAACACTGGAGAAATTTGCTTCAAACTTAAAGTAATTTGGTGCCATACACAGACTCTTTTGATCTGGAGCTATGATTTCATCAATGTCATAAAGTCTCCCCAATGAAGAAACGCCCTCTGCCAATGAAGTGGCAACTCTTTTTGGAACTTCAGAGAATTGCTTCAGATGCTGAGGATTTAAGTGACTTATCCAAGATGAGGTAATCAAGGGTTGGACTTGGAGTCAAGAGGACCTGGTTTTAAGGCTATCCTTTCATTTGTTATGCCATAATGCCTCAAGAATATTACCAAATGCAGGATGTCCCAAAAGTCTTAGCTTAGTTTTAAGCTATTAATTAAGACTTAAATTTAAGATTTTTTAAAAGATATTAAATTATACAGGATGTCCCAAAAGTCTTAGTGCAGTCTTGAAGCTTTAATAGCTTAAATATTTTGTGCTGGACTGATGATTTCATCAGTGTGGGGCTTTCCAAAATGGCACTCTTCTCAGCAATGCAAACTGACCAGTCATGCATCCCATGAACCCATGAGATAGGAGGAGGGTCTTGATTTTAAGTCTTCCTACTGGCAAAATAATTGCACTAAGACTTTTGGGACATTTAATTTCTAAAGGGGAAATTTAATTTTAATTTTGGGAAATCTAATTTCTAAAAAAGCTATGAATGAGTAAAATTTCTCAAGGATAGGAAAGAAAGAACAACACTAAGATTTGTTGGGTTGAGATGGGAAGGTAAGAAAGAAAACATGTCAGTGAAGAGATATTAGTGATAATCTTAAGAGCCTATGTAAGACTCAGTAACCTCAGCCACCTTCTGCTCCTATCCTGAGCTTCATAACCCTTTCTTGATCACTTTCTATTAGCTTTACATTTTATAGAAAATTTTCTAAATCTTAAACTATAGCTGTTATTTTAATTCTTCCTAACATTCTTCTCCAAAAGACTATAAAGAATAAACCCCACCAAAGCTCCTTGTTTTGAGATTCTGTAGCTCTGAAGTTTAATGTCTTTATATAATTATTTTTATTCTTTCAACTTTTAAGATGCTTTTTTTGCTTTATTAAATTGCCTTACTACAATTCATTATCCTTTTTTCCAATGAAACGTTAGTTAAATTCACAGGAAATGTCAAATGAAATATTCTCCTGTGCTTCCTTCCAATGTTAAGATGATGTTTTCTCCCATTGTAAATATTCATCATAGAGGGAGTAGTGAGAACACCTTAATTTGGGGCATAGAAACTGCATTATAATTATGGGATTAAGTTAGATTACCTATAGAACCAGCTAATGTCTAGAGCACTTAAAATAAAATCTTTTAAAACAGTATCATTGGTCTTAGGATAAAGGTTACTTTCAGGTCTGCTCATAAAAATGGGCTTTGCAAAATAATGTGGAAACCACACCAGATAATGTAACTAGAAATTTAGGTTTGCAAAAGGATATTCAATGTTGGTATCATGGTTACAAGGCCAGCTCCAGAATCAGGAAGGTTTAAGGTCATTTTGAAAGTGCCCTAAGCTGTGTGGCCATGGTATGCCTGAGTTTGCATTACTTAGGAAGGACCCTTGGAAAGTACCTGCAGTGATCAAATCACAGGTCCAGAGCAAAAATAATGGTGATGATGATAAGTAAATGATATTATAACAATACTTTAGCTTCGCAGCTTACAAGCCACCTTCACAGTCATCTTCTCTATGAACTTCCTGTTACCTTTGGGATGTAGAAGGGTAACATCCTCATTTAAGAGAGGCAGAAACAAGGATCAGAGAAGCTAATTGTCTTGCCCAGGATTCATGCAGAATTAAGTAAAATGGCACCATTTGGACTGGAACTCACATCTCCCAACTCTCAGTGAAATGTTATACTGGGTCATCTCGTTTTATGACATCCTTTTCTAAAGTAATCCTTATAACTACATTAAATTCAATTCCATTGACATTTATTAAAAATCATCTATGTGTAAAAAAAAGTGGATTAATAGAGGAAATGGCCTAAAGAGCTTGCCTCAGAGATGGAAAGACTTGATTCAAGACCCAACTCTTAAATGTACTGACGTGACTATGGGCAAATGATTTAACATCTCATGGCCACAGACATCTCTGAGAGGATACACTGAGTCAGAACAAATATGCATTTGGTATAGGGGAAAATCCGTGGCAATTCCCTATACAAATAAAATCCCAGGTACTGGTAAAAACTGGGCAAAGTACCAAAGCCAGGGAGCTTTTTGTTCAATAAACACCCATTTGAGGTTTCATGAGATAGAGGATAGAGTACGAGATGTAGAGTTGAGTTCATATCCCACCTCAGACATTAGTTGTATGATTCTAGGCAAGTCACAACTTTCTTGTGCCTCAGTTCTAGTTTTAAATCTAAGATTTTATGGAAGACATTAGGGATGCAAAAGCAAAAGAGTGCCTACCCTCAAGAAGCTTCTATTCTACTAGAATGTTTCAGAATGATTTTAGGGTAGTTGAAAATACCATCTGTTATACTTTAAATGGTGTTCAGGGATTACCATCTTTGAAAGGATGCAATAGTTACTTACATGATGAAGCAGCTTTATATTCATTGTTCCCATCTGGAGCATAGAATGCATAATATAGAGAGAAAGCTGACCTAAATATACGCTAAAATAAGACCCAGTTCCCCTTTTTTCTTTTGCTCTCAAGATCCGTAGTTTAAAATAAAAGGACTCTATTGCTTTTTTCCTTCATTTACTTAAAATGAAAAATGTGCTAATTGCTCTAGAAGACATTTATTTGGTCGAGCATGAGGAGGGAAAAAGCAAGTCCATTTTAAAGCTTGTTCTGAAGCAATCTCATTGTTGCTAGCTGTTGAAATGAAATTATTTCATTGGCTTCAGTAGAATGGGGTTCAGTGAACCTAAACCTCAGATACAATAAAATGTTATGAAACAGGGCCCTTGCAACCAATGAAAAGTTTTATATTTGGCCACAAAATGCCTTCTGAAAATAATTTCCTGCCCCCACTATTGAAAGGTTTTCTGCCTTCTTTATTGAGGAGGATGAAACTCTTTTCTGCTTTTCTGCTAATAAGCATGTTAATTCCAACCTCTTATGCTGAAGTATCTTTGATCTCAGAGGATCATTTATTTAAACAAAATGACATGTCCTCTGGCTACTTCTAGATAAGAAGGCTTCATCTGTTTCAGGAATTCTTGGACAGCAATGAGTTGGGGAAATAAAATAGTTTGCGAGCAAAAAAAATAAACCTAGAAGTACAGTTATTGAAAGTGGAATACCATTGATATTAGGGGAAGGAGAAACTATCAAATTCATACATAATTATTGAATATTCACTGAATCACTAGCGTGTATAAAACAATATGCTAGTAGTTATAAATATCTCTCAGGAATGTAAAAAAAAACTATACTTTAGTTTCAATGTATGCTAAATTCTTTCTTTGAAAGGCTTGTGATAGGTTTCCACTCATGGCAAATTTTTTTTTTAATGTGAACACCTGTCCCAAAATTTTGACTTACTCTTTGTTTTTTTTATTTAATTTAACTTTTTTCAATTAACAAAAGTTTGTATTCTCTACCCCCAACCCTCATTGAAAAAGAAAGAAAAACAAAACTCTTGTAGAATATGCATAGTCAAGCAAAACAAATTCCCACATTGGCCATAGTCAAAAATATATTGGCCCCATGCTTTGTGCACAGGTCACCAAACATTGGGCCTAAGGTATCAATTACTCTTCTAGACTATATTCAGGCTTCAAACTGACATGATCCAGCTTACTCAGTCTATAATTTTCTCCTTGCCACCATCAGTCTTTGGAGAATTTTGAAGAAGAAAAGATTAACTTCAATAAGTCAGCTATGCCACCCTAGGGGCTGAAGTGAGCCAGAATTCTCTGGGTTAGCCATCTCCCCGAAAAAGTCTGACCTGCTGATTGGAATATTTTCTGACCCTTAAATTAAAGCCCCTCTGGAGGTAGCATCTCTTATTTCCAAGAAGAATGTTTCATGACCCCAATTGAGTGATGTTACATTGGGACTAGCTCAGCTACCATCTCATTTCCTTTATTTGAAGAACAGAAACATTCTCTTTGGACTAATATAACTCAAAATAAAGGGGTCATGTTCCTGCTTTGACTTCTGAAGAACACCCACTGTTAGGGTCTCCATCTCAGGATGAATTAGCTTTACACACAGGTATAGTCTTATTTCTGTTTTCATGATAACAACCAGGAATATTTTCTTTAAACCACAGTCATTCTGCATTCTCATGGAAGTTTAATGACAAGACCAGGTGTTTGATGTCTAAGAGAAATAAGTTGTCAAAGGTCCAAATTTTCATGATATGATGAGATCTGATCTCTTCTAAATATAGTCAGTTGCATATTGATGAGATGTCTGAAGAAAACCCCAATACAGGACTTTTTAGTTGGCTGTTATGTTTAATTTTTGCTCCTTTATTCCATCCTAATTAATTTCCTATTATAGAAAAAAATGTAAATGAAGAAAAATGTGTCAAATGGTATGGAGAATATTTATCACATAATTACATTATGCTATTGAAAATATTATTGAAATATTCCAGAAACCCTAAAATGATTCCAGTCAATTAAATTACAATTTTTAAAAATTTTTTAATCTCAAAAAATATTTTATAATCTCTTATTTTTGATCCTTGATGTTTTGTTGATGATGTTTAATAAATGTTATTGTTTGCTTATTTGGCATGCATGGCACATTCCAGAATCTATTCTCTTTCAAGTTAAATAGGGAGTAGATAAAAGATTACTAAAAAGTCAAGGTACATGGGGACCAAAAAAAAGTTGGGAACCTTTAGAATAAATCAATAGCATAGAGTAGTGAAAATATCACGGGTCTGGGAGTTGAAGAGCTCAAATCTCAAGTCTGCTACTTAATACCTTTGTGACCCTGGGCAAACCACTTAACCTCTAGGTTTTTTCATCTGGAAAATGAAAAAATTCAGCTGGATGGTTACTAAGGTTGCTTCTAGTTCTGAGTTTGTAATCCTAATAGACTAGACAGAAGTGGAGATGAAACTAGTTCTATCCAATTTGTGCTAAATTGAAAATGATAGCTGAACAAACTTTTTAGACTCTCCAAACTACTGGATTGTTGAACTGTCAGAGTAAAAAAAATGTCTTCTTAATTTCATCCCTAAATTCCTCTTGCAGCAGTTTAAACCCCTTTCAATGGAAACAGCTGTTCGGTGCCATCCCTTCTCATGTTTAAAGACTTAGTAAATGTCTACTCAGCCTTTCCCTCTTACGTCTACCACATTTCCCCTCAATGTCTTCCCTCAGAACCCATTTCTCAAAATCGGAAAAGTTCCAGAGACCTATTTAATGTAGAAAAATGGGACAATTTAGGAATTAACCAGACTGAAATGAATCTATGTACTGAATTTCCAAAACTAGTATTTCCATGCCCTCAAAAATTAAGGGCAACTTTTGGAAGCTCATTGTCCTGGCAACAGAGAAGATTTGAATGGGTTCAAGTGAAAGGTTATAAATTGTAGAGGGTCTTTTATAAACATGATAGAACATAAACCCCTTGAAGACAGAGGCTGTTTAATTTTTATCTGTGTACCCAGTGCTGAGAGCATAGTACCTACCACATGGTGGTTACTCAATAAATACTTGATGGGTTGAATGGTAGCCATAATAGAAGGATAATTGAATGTTAAAATATGTGTCTATAATATTGCTTGTATTTGGACCTTCATTATGAATCATACATTTGGAGAAGTAAGAATAGCCACACTTGGACTCAGTCAGTAGCTGAAACATAAGCATTTGCAATTCACAGAAATTTATGAAATTAGAATATATCTTTATTGACCTTTAGATCTTTAGAAGAAATGACTTTTAATAAGAGTTCTGAACTAATGCAATTTGAGGAAGTGTCATATCCCTCTGTTTTACAATTCAACAAGTGTTCATGAGGCACTAAATAAGTATTGCTGATATTAAAGCCAAAACCTGAAGACGCTTACATTCTCTTGGAGAGAAAGGGAAGCAACATGTATATGGAAATGTAAATTTAAAATAAATGGAAAGTAATTTGAGGAGAGAACTAACAACCAAGGAAATTGAAAAGGGGGGAAAAAAAGGCTTCTTGTAGGAAGTAGCCATGGAGCTGAGCATTAAGGAGATCTAGGAGCTTCCAAGTTAGAATGAAGAGCATTCCAGGCATTGAACTTCATGTAGGGGGATGTGTAATATCACATAGAGGGAGTACCAAATAAGCCAGTTTGACTGGTACTTAAAGCTCATGATAGAGTAATATGTAAACAGCCCAGGAACATTGACTGGAGCCAGATTGTGAAAGGCTTTAAGTATTAAACAGAACAGTTTATCATTTTTGCTTTCTTTTTTTCCTTTTCTTTAGAAGCAATTGAGGTTAAGTGACTTACCCAGGGTCACACAGCTAATAAGTATCTGAGTCCAGATTTGAACTGAGGTTTTCCTCAAGAGCTCATAATTTTTTTCCCCTAAAGGCAATAGGGAGCCACAGAAGCTCCTTACTGTAACTTGCTTATCAACTCTCCTTTATTCCTCTCTGAAAGGGAAAATAAATCCTGCTGTCCCAGAGGAAAATTTTTTTCTTAATGTTAAAGACTGACCCTGGGAACCAAAGTTGAACTTACCCCTTTCATATTGCAAGTCTTCCAGGGTGCAAACTAAGTAGGCAAAGAGCTGTCTGCTCGTATTAAAGAGTTCTGAAGCAATACAGGACGCTCGCTGTTGTTTGTGGACCTGGCGAGCTCAATTTGAGGAGCTGAGAAGGGAGAGAAGATAATAGTTTATCAACTTATTGCACATGGGCTAGATTTTCAGTGTTCTGTGTTTCCTTGAGAGGAATCCCATGGTGCCAATTAACCTAACTTATTCCAAAACAATTCTCTGTTTGGAAAGAATAATTTTCATTGTGGGTGTTCCTTGAAATTGTATGCCTCATACCCTGTTATTACGGAGATGTGTGCACTGCAGTCAAGAATGCCAGCTCCCTCTCCATGCACTGTATAGATTATAGGCAGACCCCACACACAGTGCTAGATAATCCCTGTCTTAATTTTGTTATATGCACAAGTACCTTTTTGAACACATATTTACATTTTTTAAATGTGGAAAAACCTTTACTACCTAGCTCTAAAACTAAGCTATTTATTTCAAAATGATTCCACTCATCAAATAATCAGAGTTTTGTTTTCCATTTTAAAAATTTATTAGATTGGAGGGGGTAGATTCTTTCTGGTTGAGATGAAATCTTTTTATTTTCTTCTTAATAATGTGAATTGATTTTCTTCCCCTATTATGGGAAAATTGTCATAGAAATAATTGCAAAATTAAGATGAAACCCACATATTCAATTGAGACTTGTTTTTGTTAGGCTCAGTGGCTATGGTTGGCGTTTTTTAAAATACTTCATAAATCAATTAACCAGCATTCATTTCTAATATTTAATTTGGGAAATGGAATATAAGATCCTTGGTCCTTCTGTACTACATCTTTTCCTCTTTTCCTTTCTCCTTTCCTCCCTTCTTTCTTCTCTCATTCCCAACCACCACCCACAAAGAAAGTAATTTATAAAGATCTTTGCTCTCATCAAAAATATTTGAGAGCCAATATTTTGTTTTCACTTAATAATGGTCTGTTAAAGTAAATTCCAAAGTTCAGAAACCTCAAATGACCTTGGTAACATGAGTTGTCAATTATGTGATATTTTTAAAATAGTGTGTAGAACATCAAAGTTAGTAAAAACTTGACCCTTTCCTCCAGTTCAATTAAATGCAAAAATCATTTATTAAGGATATGCTAATCCATCAAGCACTATACTAGGCACTAGAAATACAGAGACAAAAAGGAAGCAGTTACTGCTGTCAACAAATTTATTTTCTACCAGAGGAAAAAATATATCTTCAGATATATAAAAACAAAAAATTTTAAATAGATACATAATCATGTTGATGGCAGGTACAACAATAAAGATTAGAAATCATGTTGATGGCAAGTACACAATAAAGATTAGAAGGAGATGGTGTTTGAGGGGAGCCTTAAAAGAAACTGGGGATTCTAGGGAGTGAAGATGAGAAGAGAGAGCACGCAGATGTAAGGGGAAGCCCACCCAAAAGCCTAGAGTTTGAAGATGAAACGATATATTGGGAAACAGTAAGACTCTTTGGCTGGAAGTGGAATACAAGAGAGGAAGTATTGCAAAATAAGCCTGGAAACATAGATTGGAGCTGGATTGTGAAGGATTTCAGAGGCTAAACACAGAAGTTTATACTGGAGGCTTACAAGCAATAGGGAACCATTGAACCTTCTTGAGTAGAATACAGTCAGGATGTGACTTTAGGATTGTGTTTTAGAAGGATCGGTTTGGCAGCTGTGTGGAGGATGGATTCAGGGAGACAATTAGATCTCAATTTGAGTAATGACGTGTGAGGGGAGATAAGGGAACTGAGGTGGAAAATGTGGTAGAAGTAGAATCAGTAGGTTGAATATGGTGAAGTGGTAGTAAGGGAGAAACAAAAATTGCTTTTTCCCCCCCCCCCCTATTTCTTGCAGGCAAGAACCAATTTTTAAAATCTTTTAATTTCTAACCCTAAATCTAATTGGCAGGAATTGAAAACATTCAGCCACACTTTGCTTCTTCATTTCTGTAATTTACTTTCATCCACCAAAGAGATATCATCAGTCAGCCCTGTAGTCAGTAGCATCCTAAGACAGAACCGTAGAAGCTATCTCTAGCTTTTGTGGGCTACAGTTTACATTTTAAATACTAGCAGTAGAAAGACTCCAATATGAGTGAGTTCAATATGTACACAGACGCTTAAAATGTGTTGACTCAGTAAATTCTTGTTATGACTTCTTTCTGAAAAACTATGTCAAAAGCTCCATGTGTATTCCTTCCAGTGATAGAGGCTTCAGTCCCACATACCCTAATAGACTGTTTTTCTAGTTTCTGTGGCCGAAAAAATTAATCACCTGGCATTCAACTTTCTGGTGGTGAGATTATGCAAATGCCCTTTAAACAACAGGCCCAAAGTCTATCATTGCTCTGGTCCTCAAGCCTTTCCAGCTTGACAAGACTGGTTGGGTAGGAAGATCTTATATAGTCTTTAAGAACCCAGAATCACCTCCACACCACAACAGAGTAATACTTTAGTGGAGGGATGGTCGAGAAATACCAAAGAAAATGTAAAATCCAACCCCAGAAGGTCCTCATTATCCAAAGATAATTAGTCCCAGAAAAAGACCTCTTAAAGTGAATTTGCTTTAAAATAGTAATCCACATTTTATAGGAAATAATGAAAGGGGAAACAGGGTCACTGAGGCTTTATCATGGAAAAAGGAAATTAAAATTTATGGAAGATATGTTTAATGAAATTTGTTGCTGTTCAATTATTTTAGTCATGTCCAATTCTTCATGACTCCTGTGGAGTTTTCTTAGCAAAGATACTGGAGTGGTTTGCCATATCCTTTTCCAGATCATTTGACAGATAAGGAAACTGAGGCAAACAGGGTTAAGTGACAAGTCTAGGATCATACAATTATTAGGTCTCTGAGACCTGACCAGATTTGAACTCACAAAGATGAATCTTCCAGATAACTATGTTATTTTTTTTCAAATATAGAATGACTCAAGTGCTTTTTTGAAAGGGGAGGCATTTTTCTGACAAAATTTTATGACAGAACAAAATTATGACCTTAAGTTTGACTTTCACAATATGATTACAGAAGGGGAGCACTAACGTAAAAAAATATTCAAGTTTTTCCAAAGCCTTTTAAAAAATATTCAGGTCATTTGCTTCAGAAGTACCTTAATGACAATTAGCAATCACCTACAAAAAAATAGATTGAGATATAGGGAATAGAGGTAATGTTAAGTAGGAGGGAATGTTTGAATGAATAATAATTTATAAGTCATCAATTCATTAGTGAAGTTGTTGTTAAGCATCTAGGTCTTTCTAACTCTTGGGCCAGACCTCCATCCACTACACTATACTGCCTTTGTCCATAGCATCCCTCAGTTCACTGCACCATGCTGCCTTTGTCCTTAGCATCCCTCAGTCCACTGCACTATAGTCTCTTTGTCCATAGCATCCCTCAGTCCGCTGCACCACACTGCCTTTGGCCACAGCATTCCTTTCTCTGACACTGTCTAACGTGACTGGATAAATCATTCTTTCAGGTGTTTTAGACAATTCTTTATAACTAAGTTATAGAAAAATTGCTAAGCTCTATCACTGGAGGTAGTTTCATTAGCAGAAATTTCCTATACTAATAAAATCAAAGGCCTGAACCAAAACAAAGTGATTCCAATCATGAATGCTTATATCATGAGGACTCCCTGTAATTTACTCATTAAATGCAGATATAGGGCAACTTTAGCCATTTGCTGAAGATTTCTTTAGAATTGAATTAGGAAAACTTTAATATTGCAATATGTGTGGTTGTCTGGAGAATAATAGGTTGATGAATAGCAATCCATTTTTAAATTCCTTCTGTCCACATCTTACTTGTTATGAGCTTAGCTTTCTCTCAGAGTCTTTAAAAGAAATGCACTCTCTTGCTTGAGTAGAGAATGAGTAGGGCCAAAGCTGAAGAGAGGGCTGAACAGCTTGATTTTAAAGAGAGAAAAATATCACTTTCAATGAAACATAACACAGGGAAAATCACCTGACTGCTTTATACTTTGAAGAATTTTTATCTTTCCTTTGTTTTATGAGTTGAAACATAGAATTATAGTAAAGAGATGTTGATGAGGAAAACATGAAAGCAGGTGAGGAGGTATTCCTGTTACCCAGGAAATATGAGACCTAGAGTAGGGATTCTTTAGCTATTCTCCATGAGCTTGCTGTGTGTATGTTTGTATGTATAGATATGTAGATGTGTTTGTATAAATGTGTGTGTGTGTGTATATACATATTTGTATGTGGATGGAAAAAGGAAAGAGAGATAGAGAAAGGGAGGGAGGGGAAAAGAGATAGAAAGACAGAGAGACATAGCGAAAAGCCCATATTTCAACTTAATTTGTAATCCTATATATTTTATTTGATATATTTAAAAACATTATTCTGAGAAGAGATCCATAGGCTTCACCCTCCTATGGAGCTGCCAAAGGGAACCTTGACACATAAAAGGTTAATATTGGAATTAAGAATATCTGCACCCAGAGAGAGAGGATTGTGGGGACTGAGTGTAGATCACCACATAGTGTTTTCATTTTTTATTGTTGTTTGCTTGCCTTTTGTTTTCTTTCTCATTTTTTCCTTTTTGATCTGATTTTTCTTGTGCAACATAATAAATGTGGAAATATGTATTGCACATGTTTACCATATATTGGATTATTTGCCCTCTAAAGAAAAAGGTGGGAGTAAGGAAGGGAGAAAATTGCAAAAGTGAATGTTGAAAACTATATGTGCATATATTTTTAAAATAAAAAGCTTTTTGAAAAAGAATATCTGAACTAGAGGAGGCTTCCAACATATTGGGCAGAGCCTCTTTGGAGGACCTATCAGAGAATAGTTGGTAAGAATTACATAGGACTAGAAGATCTAGATGAGTTGAGATTTGTCTGTAAGAGAGAAACTCACTGAAGTGAATGCAAAAAAATATTTCAAGGGTGTGTGTGTGTGTGTGTGTGTGTGTGTGTGTGTGTGTGTGTGTGTGTGTGTGTGTGAAAGACAGGAATTTAAGTCTCATTTTGGATTGAATAGTTGCCGTAACACTTTGTCTAAATATAAATAGCACTAGAATTGTGAAGTCATTCTCTTCCAGAGATCGTAAAATATGCTGACTAATTTCTCATTATGTACTGTAAACAAACCTAAAATTAAATCATTGTAGAAAGGTTAAGGTGTCTAGTTCTTTTCTCCATGCATGACTTCATTTCTCCTTTAACTTTTCTATAAGTTTTAGGAGAAATTGATTCATTAATATTTTCAATTTTTGCAAGACAGCTTAGTTTTACTAACTGTGAGTGCAACTAATGTGTGATAAAAATGTGTATAACACTGAATGCGCAAGTATTATTAAAGATGTGATTTTACAAAAATGATACTTTTCATCTTGCATCAGACAGTGTTTAGGTATATTAATGCATAGACTAAACGTGGATCACTTTTAAGGTTTGTTTAAGTTGTATTTCAGATTAAAGTATAGGACCTGCAGAGAAGTTGGCAGGAACTGCTGATGCTATTTAGCCAATCCCCCTCCAATCAAATCAGCAACATGCTGTTGTAGAAGCAATTTGTGTAACTTTAGTAATTGTCCATTTGGGATAGAAAGAGATAGCAGACATTTGTCTTTTCCAACCTCTCTCTCTCTCTCTCTCTCTCTCTCTCTCTCTCTCTCTCTCTCTCTCTCTCTCTCTCTCTCTCTCTCTCTCTCTGTCTCTCTCTGTCTCTCTGTCTCTCTCTCCCCCTCTCTCTCTGTCTCTGTCTCTCTCTGTCTCTGTCTCTCTCTGTCTCTGTCTCTCTCTGTCTCTCTCTGTCTCTCTGTCTCTCTCTCTCTCTCTCTCTCTCTCTCTCTCTCTCTCTCTCTCTCTCTCTCTCTCTCTCTCTCTCTCTTTCTGTTTCTCTCTTTCTCTCCTTCTCTCTCTCTTTGTCTCTTTCTCCCTGCCCACACATATATCCCAAATATCACCAGAGACAAGTACAGCAAAATGTTGGCATTATCAGCAGGATTTTTTTAATGAACAGAATTTTCAAGGGAGAAAAATATTAAATTAAAATGTGATACTATGAAAGATAAATGTTTTTAAACATTTAACACAAAACCTATTCCTTCCCAGATTTTATCTGCTATTGTAAATCTTGGGAAAATATCTTGTTTTGGATAACCTGAATCAATGACAAGTAAGAAGATGCTTCCACATACAAGACCTCCAAACAATTTGTCTTTCATGGATCCCTTTGACAGTTTAATGAAGTCTTTGGAATCCTCAGGAATATGACTTTATATGTATAAAACATATATGAATACAAAGAATACAATATAACTTCAATTATATTGAAATAGAGTCATCAAAATATTTTGAAAAATTCTTAAGATCAAAATTCCTGCTGAGAAAATGCCCTCATTTCTTGGAAACACTGGCCTAGAAAGTTCACAAAAGGATTAAAACAATTTGAGTATTAAGATAGTGATACTCAAATCCTCTTGTGCTATTTTCCTGCTTCCAAAAACAATTTGGCATCTCATAGACAATAATTTTCTAGATTGACTAGAGTTGTGAGCAGTGATAACTTAGTTCTGCAATGGTGGGTACTAGTCTCATCCACAATAACCGTGTATGTTACCAAGGGATGAGAATCATTAGGGCTAATTGCATGAGTAGTGTCTCAAAGCCAATTGCTTGATGTAGTTTCCCCGTGCAACAAAATTAAATTGCCTTAGCTGCTAAGCCCAGCCAGCTCTATCTTCCAGCCCATTGAGGAGCGTGGCCCTCTATTTGACTGGGGAAGAAATTAGAAAATGTCTAGGTAGCAGGGCCTGACTCCTGAAAACAAAGAGGACATGATTGCAGAGAGAGAAGGCACTGGGCAGAAGAGAGAAGCAGATAGCAATGGAGTTAGATTGTTTATCTTACTGAATCACTCTCAGGTTCTCTGACTGTTAATGCCCAAGCTTATGCCATACTATAAATTCTTCCCATTATCTCTTGCTGTTCTTCTTCCCATTCTTATTACTCTTCCTTTTATGACAGGAGTTCTTAACCTAAAGTCCATGAACTTTTTCTAAAAATATATTTTGAGTCCTGAATTATATACAATTCAGTTTCCATTGTGATCCTATGTATTTAAAAACATTATCCTGACAAGGAAGAAGTCTATAGGTTTTATCAGCTTGCCAAAAAAGAATCTAGGACAGAAAATGTTTAAAAACTCTTACTATGGAGCAATTTTTCTTTTGGATGATAATCAAGGATCTTAAAACACCTGACTTAAATATCTTTATTGGTCACTCTGGATAAGGAGGCGCATCTTGATTGAGACATGACCTTATATTAAGTCACTAGCCTGTCAAATACTAGGTCATAAATACTAAATGAGGTGATTTAGTACCAAAAAAAAGTGTCATGCTTTAGGAAGCATTGGATGTCAGTGGTGATAAAGAGAACCATTTATAGAACCACTAAACCATCCATAAAGATCCCTGAGGACTGCATATTGATTTAGAAAACCACACAATAAGATTATCTCTATTGTATTGTATTTTTATTTATTTTGTTAAATATTTGCCCATTATGTTTTCATCTGGTTCAGGCAGCCCTAAGGAGTATTGTGGGCCATATGCTGCCCATGGGCCACGTGTTTAACACCATTGGCCTACATTGCCAAAGCCAAAATGATCATTATCAAGAAAAAAAGCTGTCTTCTATGGCCTTGAGACAGGGACAGCAACTCAGCCATTCTAGCCCACGGCCCCAAAATGTCACCTTAAGTTTAAGTTTACTATTTGATCAAGAGTTTGTCCCTATTGCCGCTAAATGCCTTCGTGCTTACTCTTTGAAAACTCTTGCTCTTCTTCCAATTTTGTTCTCCCATCATGCACAATTTAATTAATTGAGCAAACCCAAAGAGCATGTTGCAATACGCTATTAGACACAATAGTGAGACTGTAATGCACTGAAGCACCCAAGCAAGAAATATTGTGACCTTCCCCTTTTAAAACATGCAATCGACATTTCAGAAACCATTCCTTCCTTGAAGAAGCAGTTCAGTAGAGTGGATAGAAAGCCAGACTCAGAGCCAGAAGGTCTGGAATCAAACCCCACCCTGACAATATGTCTTTGGGCAGGGCACTGGGTTCTGGACAGCTTGGGCAAGGCACTGGGTTCTGGACAACTAAGACTCTAAGCTGTTGAGAAGGTAGACACTGATAGAAATTCCCCCTTCAAATGCTGTGTTTCATATGCCAGAAATCCCAGACCCAATTCTTGTCCCTCATTTATTATAACTTGAGAGCCTCTTTTTCAGCCACATTCTTTTAATTAACATGTATGCTAAGAATTCATCTTTATACTTTGATGGTGGCTTGACAAAGAATACTATTGCTCACCACATGCTCTTTGGGTATATTCTTTCACTTTCAACAAGGGAAAAAAAAACATCAATGCACAGTGTTATTTGAAAGTTGTCTGTGATTTTTATTAGCAATCTTTCCTTGTCCTTAAAAAAAGACTACTAACTCACAGACAAACCTGCAGTCAGAAAGTGAAGAAAACTGTTCTGGATTGTGGCTTTAGTAGATGGTTTAATGTTAAATGGGAATAACACTGGTAATGTATAAGACACAGCTGTTCCTCTTAGCAATATATTGTCTAAACAAGCTTGTCTAAGATATCATTCTCCACCTTAAATGGCTTACCTCTTTTCTTCACACAATCTAAATGCTTTCATGTATTGTTTAGTTACTATCTTTTAAAAAATATATTGGTCTATATCAGTGTGATCCAGTTGAGAACACAAGCTTAGAAAAGGAAAGGACTTTACTATCTTAACACATTTTGCATAGCATCAAATATTGATTAGGATATTATCCCAGTTTTGGGGATCGAAATACAAAAGCTTGCTATCAGTTGGTGGGTAGTTAGTGAATGTTTCTTCTCTCCCTCATAATCATAAGCTGATTATAGAAACATATTTCTGTGTTTCAATGATATTATGGCATTTCCTGGGTTCTTGATATTACTCCAATATGACAATACTATGGTTCATGTGGTCATGAAGAGTCAGACATGAGTGAATAACAACAATTGGGTCCTTAAAAATTATGCTTTAGGAATTTACGTTCTAGATCCACCATGCTAGAAGGGTTTTGCTAATAATTCTAGAAATAGAATAAATCTGTTGCTGAGAGTTGAGTTGATTACCAGGTGATGAGTCCTTTAATCTATACAATAAAATCCAATACCAAAATGGTCCATCCTCCAAATGGTATTATTAAAGAAAATTGCCACTGGAAAAGCTTACAGTGAATATGTTTTACTCTATACAACTTAGCAAGAAGTGTAACCCTGACTTCCTGACCCCCTTCCATTAGAATTTCTTAGCCATTTTGCACACAACATTGAAAGAGAAAGTCTCTTAAATTGGTTCCCTATTTTTTGGCTTCTTGACAAAAAAAATGAAAGCTTTAAAAAAATAAACAAATGTATGTATTGAACATTGACTTTGAGAGAATACAAAGCAGGTTGAAGAAAGATTATAGATAAGCTCCCAAACTCTAGCTTATATCGTATACTAGGCTTTAATATTTCTAATTTGGTTCAATAAACATGTATTTAGTTTAATGTGATCACTTATAACACAGGAAAAACTCTGTTTTAAAGTAAGTTTGGAGAAGAAATCTCTTTTATATAAAGAAAGAAAGGGAAAGCTTCATGAAGGAGGCAATCAATCAAAAAACATTTATTAATGACTTTCAATATGGGCAGGAGCTTGCTAAGTGTTGAGGATGTGAAGAAAGGCAAAAACACAGCATCTGACCTCAAGGGGCTCACATTATAAAAGGGAAGAAAGCATGTCAGTAACCATGTTACATGCAAGATAGAAGTGGACACAATAAGAAATAATCTCAGAGAGATGTTGGCCAGGGATGGTGGGGAAGAGGGGGATAGTGATGGCAGTACAAGACAATCTATAGAAAGTAAGGTTTGAGGTGAATCTTGAAGGGAAATAAGGGGCATTTTGTGAAATATCTAGGCTGTGCTTTAAAAGATTTCAAAAGGCAGAATTGTGCAGGGAGTATATTCCAGGAAGAGGGGATGGCCTGGACAAATATACAAGATGCCTGGAGGAAAAAGAAGGAAAGATGAGGTCAGGGAAGAGCTGGTGGTCCAGTTTGGCAGGAACAGAGTGTGTATGAATGGAAGTAACATGAAATGAGGCATAAAACAGAAAAGCTGGATCAAAACAACAATGTCCTTTTAAAAAAAATAGATTGACCGCTACATGGACAAAGACTGATGAGAATGTACTCTAGAAAATTTCCCACTTAATAAAATTTGTTGAAACTGAATCAGCAAAGGATTGGGCCTTTCTGGAAGTCATTCATTGAAACATGGGATAAGTTTCATTAAAGGAACATGAAGTTGATGTGATATTTATTAACATAAGCTTTTACTGGTACAAATATGTTTAATCTGTTGTAATAATTTATTAAAGAGAACAATGAAATTTCTTGAAGTTAAGCTCTAGTTAAAATGAAATATATGCTAGAAATTATTCAAAATGCTCAAGCTAAAGAGTAAGCACAGTTAAAGAGTTGGGCACAAAATATTATTCAAGAATTGACTTCTTAACCAATTATCAAATGTAGAACAGGAAGCCAAGATGACAAACAACACAACACCAAGAGAAATATTAGGAATAAAGATCGAAAGAAAGACAAAAATCCAATAGATCTTGTAAATGCAACAATAAGAGACTTTGAGAATGACTTGGACGTTGGAAGATCATTGGCTTTGAAACTGAAAGGTATTTTTAAGAGAAATTAAAGATCTTAGCTTTAGGAAGGTATCATAGAGTTAGCTAGTACAAATTTTTCATTTTATTGATGTGTAAAATGAAGACCCAGAGAAATTGTAATAACTTCCCTAAAGTGACATAGAAAAAGCAAAGATTTGACACTACCTACATCCTCTAACTACAGACACTTTGTTCTTTCCCTCATAAAAATGTCATTGAACATACTAGAAGAGCAAGGGGACTGAGTTAATATATACAAAGTTTATGCTATAGAACAATTGTGAGGACATCGATAGATCCATTCTCCATGGATCAGAAAGAGGAAAACATATTAAATAATAGAATATTAGTGGATATTATTGTCCTCAAAATATGATCAAGACAATGTTAATAAGAATTAAGAAGTATGCCTACTTTTTCATCTTGATAAAATCTTTTATATTTTATTATAATAATATAAACTATATTATAAATATAATAGAATATATAAATTATAATAGAATATAAATACTATAAAATATTATATATTATATAAAGGGCATATTTAATCAATTTTTATATTTAATGATTTTTTATTTTATATATTATATTATTTCACTATATTAATATTTAATGAAATGTAAGAAAGGAACAAAAAAGGTTTTACAAGCAAGATTCTTTAGCAAACCACACACTCATAGTCTTGAGTGATTGAAAGTTGCCCAGTTTGCTTATAAATTGTTGACTAATAAAAATTTTACTTAGTAGCTACTTAGTAGCTCTGCCTCAGTGGCTCTCCTTCAACAACATGGCCTCTCCTATTCGTACGTCAAGAATATAAAGAATTCCTTAAAAATTCTAATAGCAAAGCCTTATGATTATTAATGTGAAGTGAAACATCAGACAGGAAGATCTATGCTCAATAAAAATATTTGACACTATCATGCAAATGGGAAAGATTCCCCCTAAGAGGTGAGATCTTCCAGATATTCCTATGCTGAATGACCTCGTGTTGATTACGTGTTGATCAAGCCCCAAAATGTTTCACAACCTCCCAAATGAAATCCATAATCACTTAACAGAACTAAGCTTGCCAACGCCCATAGGAAAAAATTGAGTAAGTGAATGCCTATTGTGCAAAATATGATATGCAGTTGCATAGATAATCCATAGAGCTGGTCCATTAATACATATATCTTAAGAAAACAACTACAGATGGGCAATGAACTATGCTCAAAAATGAATTAATAAAGTAGGCTATATTGGATTCAGGAAATTGGGTAGCATTTTCACTAACCACAAGTTTTTGCCTCAAAACTTCTTAAAACACTCATATTCATTCAGTTATTGTCTATGGCTTTGAAACAAACAAACAAAAAAAAAACAACAAAACACCCACAGTCTCCAAGAAAACAAAATTGTTTCGTTTTGGCAATCGAGACATGTGGTAGTTGGAAAAAAATTAAAACTTCTTACCAAAGATAAATTGTATGTGAAAATCAATTTAAAAGTTTCATCAAAAATGAATAAGCTGAAAAGGAGGTGGGCTTATAGGGCAGTGATTATGAGGGATAACAGGTAGACAGCCTGTGAGCCACATTAGTATACAAAAAGCATCTGGAGAATAAGACCATGTAGAGTGACCTCTTCTTGAAGATTCACAAGAGAACTTAGAGTCACGAGAGAATTAAAAGGCATGAATGGGCTGCCACCTGTATTTCTGGAAAGAGAACCTATCAGATTACATAAGATCATAGACTATCTTATACTGAAATAGTGCCATGTGTAGAATATTTGAATTTCCAGTCTCTAAAAAAATTACCCTACTAATATATATTAAAAACATAAAATACATTAAAAACAACTTCCAGCAGAATTTTATCTAGAATGATTCAAAAATTCCTTTGGGATCTAATCATCCCTCAATGTCATCATTACAAACATCAACTATTAATATACTAGATAGTACCCCCCAACTGGTGGTCAAGATTTGGATATCCACCACCATGTGCAACACAGCTTCAAATTAAGAAGATAAAAAGAGGAGGATGGAAATATAGAAGGAGGTCTATCTTCTCAATCAAAGGAAAATTAGCTACCACAAAGCCCTTACATTTCACAATGCAAAATAACTGTAATTAGAAATGACCTATTAGTGATTGCTAGCTTAATAGCTTTGGCTAACAAGTCTGCTCAGTCAACCTTCAAATCTCACTAAATTATAATATATTTTGACATAGTAGGTGAAAGAGATCTGTTAGATATAGACAAAGAGCTAGCAAAATTCACCCACTGTGGTATAGCTTGGGGCCATTTTGTACAAGGGCAAATCAATCTACACTTTATTGGTCCTGTTAGGAATCACTTTATTAAAGTACAGTATTATAAGTGATATCCAAAACAATGGCAAAGGGTCATCAAGAAAAGGTTGTATCATTTTTAATGTAACCCATTCAAAGAGGCAAGGCATTATGACACGTCTTTTGGAAAAAATTTTTTTTGAAAATTGTTTTAAAATAAAGAATTTTGGTATTTTAAAATTATAAATTAGTAGTCTGACAAATTCTCATATGAAAAGTACTTCATACCTTGACAATGTTGGCTAAATGAATCAATTCACACACACACACACACACACACACACACACACACACGCGCGCACAATGTTTTCTTGAGGATCGAGTTGGATCAAAATTATCAAATGTTTAAGGGTATGGGCTGGCCTTGTGGAATTTGTAAAATGGTCTGACTTTGATTTTTAATATTTTGTTCATTTAACCTAGATATCAACACAACATATTTAGTAGAAAATTGCTAGTCAAGTTTTTGTCTATTTATTGTCTATTTCTTACTTATTGGCTTCATAATAAGATTATTACATGCTTATTAATTTCTCTTGCAAATTGAATGCCTTTTTTGAGCAATCCCATGCTGGTCAACATTTATCTGCCAAAACACTTGTCACAATAATTTTCTCTATTACTTCTCTAATTATTTTATGGTGCCAAACTTGGGCCATGTCACTTATGACACTGGCAACAGCTTGAAAGCAACCTTTTGTGAAAGCAGCAACTATCTTTTCTTCTCCTTTCTTTTGGGTGGGAAATTAAAATATTCTTTTACAAAGCCATTGATCCATTTGGAGGTAAGCCTAAACCCTGTTAGAAATAAATTTCCTTTCCTCTGTCACAAACTCTAAGATGAAGTGGTCACTCCCCCCCCCCCCACAACGATCTCCAATCCTTTCCATCCCAGAAACCAGTTCTTCTCAATTAGGGAAAGTCAGATAAATTTCCCCTTGGTTTGTTCTTCTACTTTTCAAAGGACAAAATCACCATAAGCCAAGCTAAGCATTATTGGCAGTTCTGTTTTCGAAAGAGAAGAAGCTCTACCAGATGTCTGAGAAATTAAAACCCTCCATCCCCATGTAACATACTTTTGCATGGATTCTCTAATTTTTGTATCATACTGTTAATCAAAGATCCATCTCAAAAGTTTTTATATTTCATTCCTCCAATTTTTTTGAAATAGTATGACTTAAATTCCACTAACATCCAATTCTAATATCTCATCTAGTACAGAAACAATCCTCATTCCTGAATCCTGACTCCAGAAGAGAACAGATTCTAGCAATTTTTACCATAATGGAGACTGTTCTTGTATAGGTCTGGCTGGGTACCTTTACAAATTCAAAAAGGTTCATTGTCAGGGTGTCCATAGAATGATGACTTGCTTGTACTCAGCAGCTTATAAAAATTAAGAGTTGCTCTTTGTGTTCATGGGAGGAAGGGGTACCCAGGGCATCTACAATTACAAAATAATTGATCCTTGAAGTTTTGAAATGTAAGAATGAATTTACCTTATGTCTATGTATGTGCATACATCTATGCATGCAAATATACATATTAAAGTATTTTAGTTAATTTAGATAGAGAGAAAAATGTTCTCTTAATCATGATTGTGGGTCAGAATAAGTGGGGTAAATTAATTCCCTTATTTGTGGTTTGCATCAAAGAATTCTGTGTGGCCTTAAACTAATTTCTCTTTATATCAAAACCCCTAATCTCCTGGGTTTAAACAAATATCAAAGTTACCAACTATAAAATGTATCAATAGAATAACACCACCAACAACATTAAGAATTATTTATAAGGTTTCAACTGTGAAAAAGAAACTCAACAGTTACCTCTACTCAGACTTCTTGGACTTCTCACTTCTGATACACAGACAAAGTTTCTTAAGAAAACCTCTCTTGTTCACAAAATAAAGGTTAAATTCAATTCCTTCAGGAAAACATGTTTTATCTTTATCCTTTCCATCTCTCTCAAATTCTCTTCATAAATTTCTCTAGGAATTCTCTTCACAAGATTGAGGTAAAACATTTTTCTGAGGAAAAAGTCTTTCTTTCATTCTTTTTTCTCTGTCTTCTCACCATTTCTCTCAAACCACCAAGGTTAATAGTCCTTCTAGAAAAACCATTAAATTGCTCATTTCTTTAGGTCAGTTCTTAATCAGAGTCCATGAATTTTTAAAGATATTTTGCTAACTCTATTTCAATATAATTTATTTCCTTTGTATTTCTTTGAATTTTATTGTGTACCTTTAAAAACATTATTCTTCTAAGAGGTTCTAGAGGCTTGACCATTCTTGAAGAATCTCTGGTGCAAAAGTGGTTAAGAATCCCTACTGTCGATTTTATAGCTTTTAAAAGGATATCAGAAAAGTAAATAGAATTTCAATTGATTGATTTAACTTATCTATAAATAAAAATTAAAGCCAGAGAGGAAATGACTTAACCAACTTCACAAGGATAATTAGTAGCAAATTCTCCCTTCAACACTCACAGTGCTTCATTCTGGCACTAATCAGAGTAATAATAGAGTTTATATAGAGAGTTTCACATTTGCAAACAATTATCTAATATCTCATTTTATTCTTATAAGCCTTGGGAGAGACACCATTATTATCTATATTTTACAGATATGGAAAATGAGGCAGAGGTTAAGTGACTTAGTGTCTGAGATAGATTTTGAGTTCAGATCTTCCTGACTTCATGTCCAGCACTGTAGTCAATCAACAAGCATTTGTTAAGTGCATTCCTTGTTTCAGACACTGCTAAGCACTACACTTTCCAAATTCCCTATTTGAGAAAGTTATTTCCCTACTTTCAGAGAGCACAGTCTAACAACAACAATAATAATAACTAGTGTTTATATAGCCATTTAAGATTTGCAACAGTATAAATAGATGTAGATATAAAATTTGATCCTCACAAGTACCATGAATATTATTATTATTGTCATTTTTCAGATTACAAAACTGAGGCTGAGATCAAGTAAGCCCCTTAAAGAATTGTAGGGGTTGCATGCATGGATAGAACAATTAGGTCCCTATTATTGTGAAAATGAATTCTGAAATAGTTACACTATTCAGCATTTTTCCTTTATGCTAGAACCAGTTTCTATATTTTACATAATTATAACTTTGAATAGTGCAGATTCAAATTCAGATCCTTGCCATATCTTCAGATGATTCATTATTCATATTAATGAAGGCAAAGTTATAGTGCCTAAAGCAAGATTTGAACTCATCATCCATTACTCTATTTTCCCACCTGATCATTTCCATGTAATAGTCTTTCTTGTAAAGACACCTGTCAGATTCTTGGAGGTCCAGTTTCATCTGAATTTTGTATTTGTATCTCTAGCACTTAGGACTAACTAAATCCTTTCCATTCATTCACTTAGTGCTATAAGAGTATCATTGTTGGAGAAAGGGAGGAATATAGAGATGAGAAGTGGGGTCTGGTCAAGGGGATTACCAAAATTTTTACCCAAACAGTTCATAAAGTCATAAATCTAGAGCTGAAAGGGACCTGAAAAGCCATTCAACCCAAGTTACTCTTTTTACAGATAAGAAAATTGAGGTCCAGAAAAGTGACTTACTTAGAATATTATAAAGTAGAAATGAGGTTTTAACCTAGGTCCTCTGATCCCAATGATTCCCCAATCTTTCCCCAGTCTCATACTCCTGTCCCATCCTGATTTCTCCATTTGAAACCCTGGGGAAGGGAGGCAAAAGCAGGTGTTCTTTAATCCAGAAAGCAGCAGGCTTTGCATCTGTAGTCAAACTTAAATAAATTTAAAAGTATGCAGCTCACTATATTAAGCAACCACTTTCCAGTATGCCTAAGGTTTCCAGTAAAGCTCTATTTGACCTTTATATAAAGACCACCTTTACTAGGTGACTTATTTTTGCTGCTCTCTTGGGTGGTCGAATAAGGCCAATTTCCCCGTTAAACAACACACTCCCTTTCTTTTCTGCCGGGTGAACATTACACTGGGATGTGGCTTGGAGAAACAGTTTCTCAATACTATAAACAACTGCTTTCTTGGAACAGCTCCCTGCTAAAGCAGAAAGGGAGGCCGCTCTTGATTTAGTCCTGAGGAGTAAGCACATGGATTGGTTAAGGAAGTTGGTGTGGTTGACCCACCAAATTACAGTGGCTATAATATAATTAAGTTCAGTATCCTCCCTGAGGGGTCCCACTAAAAAGTTGTTATGACACAAAACTTAAAGCAAAAGGATTTTTAAAGCGAAGAAAATTAATGAGAAATAGCTTGGATAGAAACGTGAGGAGTTTTCAGAAAGTTTAAAAAAATGGCCTGGAATTACTTAAAGCTTCTTAAGTTAAAGGCTCTGGCATTTGGGCAATGCACTGTTAGGATTTCCCAAAATCTGAGGAGTCTTGAGGCTCCTAAAGGTAGAAAGAAATGAAATGAGGAACTAGAGAGATCTTGGGGGTGTGCATAAAGTATTGTGCCAGTGAGTTATGGGGAAGAATTTGGAGAAAAAGCAGTGGACTTTAGGGAGCTGTAAAAAAATCAGCAAAAACTCACTGTGGTAGAGAAGAAATGCAGATCTAGCAATGAAGAAGCAATCATTAAATTGAACTGAAAGGATGCAGTGACTGCCAACTGCTTGAGCTTCTCAAAGATGATTAAACATCCAAATGATGATAGATAACAAGAAGGAAGAATTAAACAACACAGAAAGGATGGAAGACTACTTCTAGGGCCAATATAAATGATTCTCAACCTGAACAATAATTAGGTTATATTAAACTCTCCCTCCGTTCTCAAGGGAGCTAGATAATTCGATGGGTAGAGTGCTGGACTTGAAATCAGGAAGATGCTCCTCAGACACTTATTAGTGGTGGGACCCTGGCCAAGTCACTTAACTCTATTTGCCTCAGTTTACTCAACTGTAAAAAATTAGTTGGAAAAGGGAATGGCTAACCACTTTAGTAATTTTTGCCAGGAAATGACCCCAAATAAGATCACAAAGAGTTAAATATTACCAAAATGACTGAATAGCAACAAAGCACTATTGAGGTCACCAAGAGGAACAATGCAAACACAAGAAGAAATATTGTCTACAAAAATGAGGCTTGCTTGACCACGCAACTCAGATTCATTTAAATTGAACAAACATGTATTTACTGGCATATAGCATATTAGGTGTTAAATATACAAAATATAAAAATGAAACAGTCCCTGCTCTTGAAGAACTTGCATTCTACAGAGTAGAAATTATAAGTGCATATAAATAAATACAAAATAATTTCAAGTGGGCAGAGAAGAGACCTGAACTCAGAAAAAACCTCATGCAGGGAGAGAGTGGTCTTTGAGTGAGCTAAGAGCTCTGAAAGGGACAGCGGAGTCCAAGATGGGAAAATGGAAAAGAGAGAACATTCTAAAGGAATAGAACCTGGATCAGCTTGACTGGAATGTAAAGTGCTCAAGGGGGAGGAATATGAAATTAATTTGGAAAAGTAGATGATATTGAGATTCTGAACAACTTTAGTTGCCAAAGGATTTATCCTGGAAGCAATGGGGAGCCAATAAAATATCTTGAGCAGTAGAGTGACCTAATTAGACCTGTGCTTTAGAAGTATCAATTTGGCATCTGTATGAAGAACAGATTGATACAGGAAACTGGAAGGGAGGAGACAAAAATAGGAGGCTAAGGCAGTCGTGATAAGGACTTAAGTCAAGATGATGGCTATGTGAATGGAGAAGGAAATAGATACAAGAGATAGAGTGGAGGTAGAATTATACATAAATTAGTTTCTGGGATATTGTAGAAAAGGTTCATTGCTTAACAATGAGATTTTGCAATTAATTCTATATTGGAGTGAGGGAGGAGGAAAAGTCAAGAATGAAAGGTGATGCATTCAGGTTGTAAACTTAGGTGACTGGAAAAACAATGGTATACTTCATGAAAATAGGAAAATTAGGAAGATGGGAAGGTTTGTGGAGGACAGATGCATTCCATTTTAGGCATGTTGAGTTTGAGATGCCTTAGGGGACATATCTAGCAAGTGCGACTGTAGTTCAAAAGAGAGATGGAGATTCCCTTAGTTTGCATTTAGAATTTCTTTTTCAGGCTATACTTCTTCCACACAGGATAGATTTGCTCAAAATGAGCTATATCCATTCCTCAAGGATAGTTTTTGTTGTTTGTTTGTTTACTTCAAGTGGTTTCCCCTATTGGTCCACAGCTAGGCTAGTTGTACCTCATTGTATTTTCAGACTGCTGATTTTGTCCACCATCTTTCTGGTTATCTGACTAAACAGTAGCTAGCCTTCCAACAGCTCCCAAAGCATCCTGCAGTCTTTTATCTACTTCAGTGATTCCTCTAAAGCAATTTGCAAACCTCTTCGGTGTTCATATTGATGGTCCAAGAGCTGCATGCTAAGAATTCTTTAATAACACCATAAGCCCTGCTGAGAAGAGTTATGTTGTAGATTTTAGATATTATTAGGGGAATGGGAAAAATGATTCAATAAATAAGAATCAAACACTCACAGTCCATACACAGGGACTGTTTGCATTGTTCATTTTGCATTTTAATATTAAATATGGTTCACAATAGCGTTATTGGATGTTGGTGAATGAAGGGAATACCAATGTCTCTGACAAATCAAAACTATAGGTTACCCAAAGAGCAATGGAGAGAAGCATCATGAGTACAGGAAGGCTGATGGGGTGTTTCCAATGATGAATTGTACACTAGCAGCAGTGTAAGAAATATTATCCACAAGGTGTATGATCTGGAAAAAGGTAGCCAGAGCAAAGCAAACAGATGGACTATCTCTATATGCTGCATTAGCTCCTATATAATACCCCCTCAAAAAAACCCTAAAAAAAGTCAACTAGTAGTTTGGGTGATAGACACAATTGTTGTTTTTTTTTTGATCATTTCATTCATGTCTGACTCTTCATGACACCATTTGGGCTTTTCTTAAGAAGGATACCAGAGTAGTTTGCTATTTCCTTCTCCAGTCCATTTTACAGAGGAGGAACTAAGTGTCTGAGGCCAGATTTAAACTCATGTAGATGAATCTTCCTGATACTCTACATTCATTGTATCACTCAGCTGCTCTTGAATGAATTCTACTCTGTCCCCACCAAATAAAAAGATTTACAAGAGGATGGGAATGAGGAGGCATGAATGATTTGTGATTTATATCATTAGAGAAATAATCCAAATTGATTAGCATGTAGATCCATTGAAATATCAAAGCATGGTTTATTTGTAATATGGATGAAACAGCTTCTCGATCTCATTTATTGCCAGTTACATTGTCTGTCAAATCCAAGTCTCATCATTAAAGAGCAGATTATAGCAGAAGTGTCCGGCTCTACAAGGTGCCCAGGTATAACTGGAACCATATTAAAATATAATTGGGAAATGCTTGGCAAAATAGATAAAAATACAATTCTCCATAGATAATGCTAATTTGTAGTTTTCTAAATTAATATGTAATCAACAGGACTCATTTTTATTTGATTTTAACCCCACTGGATTAGATACTCCCATTGCTCTATAGAACATAAATTTAGAGTTTAATGCATTAAAAGTTTTTATAATTTGATTTGTTAGTTTAATGCCAGTGACATGACAGTCTTTCACTTAAGAACATATTGGGTTTTTAACATTAACTACTTCTTAATACAGTCTCATCCTGCTATAAGATTAAGCTTATGCATACAAAGGTGCTGATTGTCATTTCTGATTTTGATGATAGGTGGGATTTACTGTGTGCAAGTAATTCCATAACCTCATCCATCTACAAGTTCTGGGAGTAGGCTAATCTATTACTGACTTCATCAAGTCATAATATCACAGATTTAGAGCTGTAAAGTACATTGAAGTTGATCTGATTCAATCCTTTCATTTTGTTGATGAGACCAAGGAGAAGTGAGATGTTTTGACTAGGATCACACAGCTAGTAAGTGAACTGGGCTTTAAACTTCAGTCTTCTGATTCTCTAGGCTTCCCTTCTACTGGTCCATGCTGCCTTCTTATAAGCCTTTGATGATGGAAGTGCCATTCTGGTTATGATCTCTTGGTCCTGTAATCATGTATGATTATGAGATTGGGCATTCCAATGCCTAAATAATGATGTGTTAGATTTATACTACCTTTTACTACCAGTGTTGAACTACCTGTCTTCAATCCTATTGACTTCTACCCATTAGCTCTTAGCCAATAGGCCCAGCATCTGGCAGAACCCAAGCTCGGAGTCAATTCATTGGGAATTTTGCACCTAGAAATCATCCTTATTTCAGATTTTCTCTTGCTAGTAAGAGTTCCATCTATGATAAATGCATTAACAGAGAACATGTTTCCAGCTTCACTGCCCTTGTAATTCTAAGAATGTGTTGGTCAGCTCTGGGAGAACCCTGATCAGAATTCCAGCCCATCCTTTAAAGCCTAGATGAAAAATGCCATCTTTCAGGAGATTGTTTTTGTACACTCACTTAGTAAAGACTTTCTCAGTGGATCACATTTAGCATTTTGGTTTGGGTTTTTTTTTTTTTTTTTTTTTGGTTTTTTGTTTTGTTTTGTTTTTTTTTTTTAACTTTTGGAATGCATGTATAATATTGATGTTGTAGTAACTATATTAATGTCTTGTCTACTCTACTGGAATAGGTTGTCCAACCAGAAATATAACTTATTTAAACTTATTAAACTACTAAGCAGGCATTTGATAACCTAATAACTGAACTTCTGAGCTTGGTTTAGACTCAGAAAGACCTGAGTTCAAATGTAGCCTCAGGCTCTTACTGTCTGTATGACTCTGGGCAAGTCACTTAACTCTATTTACCTCAGTGTCCTCATCTGTAAAACATAAATAGTAAAAGCACTTTCTTCAAAGGTTGTTGTGAGGATCAAATGAGATATTATTTTTAAGGGCTTAGCACAGTGCCCGGGAGATTGTTGTCACTCTCCAAATACGTATTTCCCCTTCTCTGTCCCTTTGTCCTTCCCCAGAGCCAAGCACAATACAAATAGTTGTTGGATTGATGAGTTGATGAATGGATAGAGAGATGAAATTGGTACTAGTTTGTGAAATGTCTTATCAAGTTCTATTTACACAATGCCAGAGAACCATAGATGAAGGTAACTCCTCCAAGCACTCAAGGAGAAATGCCTAACCATTATAGGTAGAAGGGTGATTTCATCTAGGTAAGAAACTCTTAATGTGGAATCTTACACGATCACTGCAAGTTTGCAAATTATACTGAAGTCTTAGAGACCTTAGATACCTGAGAGAGAGTACTTGATAATTTGGAAATATTTAATAAAATAAATATACGATAGATTATAGATAAGGTTAATGTGAATGATTTTCTAAGTCAATATGTAATCTACATATTGAGATCCTTATACAGAATTTAGTGCCTCCCTTTTCTATTTGTGTTTGGGACTCCTGCTCTAAGTAACTTTTTAAAACTATACATCACTGACCTGTACTAGTGAAGGAAGTTTCCTTACCTGGGAGCTTCCTAAGTCAATGAAATCACAGGTCCCTATCTTTATTCTTATAACAGCCATTGCTTCATTCTATGTTAGATAGAAGTCAGCTAATCGACCCCTCATATTAGGGTTGGGAAAGTTGAGACACATCCCCCTCCCATCCATTAAGCAACAGAAATTATAACTGGCAAAGTTAGAATTTGAACCAAGATTCTGAGGTTCCAAATCCAGCCTGCTTTTTGGCTATACCATATTGCATCTAGCAGATTGAGAATTCAGTGACATATATATATATTTATCAGTTTTAAGAAAACTATCATTCTCATCCCTTTCTCTATCACAGAAGTTTTATTATATGTTTGTGTATATAGAAATGCACAATATATAATATAATATATACATTTGTATATATGCTGTTTTACATATATACATATATATGAAGATATGAAAGAAACCAAATCATATTAAAATATAGTTCTATGTATAGATATGTATATTTGTGTGCTTGTTTTTATATCCATGTATGTGTGATGTGTACCTATATCATATACACACATATATGCATATTTTTCAATATAATTGTGTCCTTTGAAATTCTATGAATTTTATTTTATATACTTCATAACATTATTCTGATAAGGGATTCACATGTGACTGCTACAGGGATCTGACACGAAAAAGGTTTAAGACCCAATGCTTTAGAAGTCCTCCTTATTATTTGAAATTATCTATGTTATTCATGAATCTTTCCAGGGACAACACAGATTTCTGAGAGTAAAAGCTACAAGAAGAAATCCTGAATTTATGTAGCAGATAATGTTTAGTTATGTGGACCCTAGGAGGGACAAGGGAGAGAAAAGATTCTGAGTCTCATTGGCTCCATGTCCACAAACTCAACAATGAGACAAAGCTTAGAGGCTACTACCCCTCCATTCTAGAATGGGCCACAAGATTGGAACTATAAACTCCATATATAAAACCTTTGTCTTACTGGAATTATTCAGGGATCCATGGGGTACCAGTGAACAGATATCATCTAGATGATTTTCTCTTAGCTATTCATTTCATGGAATTCAATTCATGGAATACCAAACCTCCGTCAATAATAGATGCAACTCTCTTGGGGATTTGGGTTTACAATATTTCATAACTTTGTAACAAAGATTGCACAAATTTTAAATTTCAGTCCCTTTATAATTCCTAGTCTGTAGATTTTTTGATGTATTTTTTAAGCCACACATGCAGCAATTTACAATGATAGTTTAACTTCAGAGAACTTTTGTTAATGAGTTCCACACAGAAGGTGTTCTTAACAAACAGGAAACATTGCTAAATATATCCCACAGTTTGGGCAATGGAAAGCTACATAGATGATGTCGCACATTACAAATATTATTTGTACTTACTCATTTATTTCAAAGGAAATTATGAGAATGACATCATAATAATGACTGACTTTTATTAGTGTTTTTGCTCTGAAGCTCTAGTCAAGTGGGAATGGAGAAAAACAAATTCTCTGTCATTATCCTTTCATGCTTTTGCTGCTGTTCTCTGTTGAAAACATTAATATTATATATTGACAGGACCTCTCTTCCAGGCACGTTATCAGACCTCTTTGAAACATTCAACATAAAACAAGACCTTTGTTGGAAAGCACAAATTTAATTAAAGCTCATGAAATACTAGGAAATGATCACATCTTATTTTTTGTCCCAATGGGCTACATGGATTAGCCTGAATACTTAGTGACTCTTTTGGATCAGCTTCATGTAGACAATCAATTCCTGCCCTCAAAATTAGAATTTTCCATCAGTGGCTAATGATTGAATACCAAGCATCTTTTTGTGGCTCAAGTATTATTCCTATGTCTTTTCCTAGGGAAAAGTTATGGTCTGGGAAGTCACAAAGAGAGAGCATCCAATTGACACCCCCTTTCCAGAGTCACTGGTAGTGTTGATTTAATTACATTTTTTTTGGTCTTCAATCATCTAAGTGATTGATTTGGTTGAATCATAATGGAATGGAAAGAAGACAAGATGTGAATTACAATGATGTAGGTCTCAGTCCCAGCTCTGCCACTTACTAGCTCTGTAACCCAGTCCAATTCACCTCCCCTCTCTGGACCACAGCTTTCTCATTTATAAAATAAGGAGCTTAAATTGGATGATTTATCGAGTGTTTTTCAAGGTCTTAATATATGGTCTTGAATTTTAAAAGAGCAACAGGAAACAGAGTTTTAAAAAATGGGAATAGATGTAGCTCAAGCTTTATTTTCCCCTTTAAGCTCAGGAGTGCTAGTTAAAAACAAAACTCTCCTAGCCAAAAGGAGCAGAGTTATCTTGTATTCTTTTTACTGGATTTATTCACTTTCAGGCAGATTTGTATCTTGACAAAAGGGAGAAGTGTTCTTAATAGCATCATAGTATCAAAAACTAAAAGCTTTAAGGGGTTCAGTTCATCTAGCTCAATTCTCCCCACACCTCATTTTACAGATGGGGAAACTGAGACTGAAAGAGTTTGCCCATGACATATATGTCATGAGAATCAGAGTCGAGATTTAAACTTATGTCCTCTAACTTCCCCCTTTCTTTTGCATCCTAATCCTGTTTTCACAGTAACACAACTTTTGCTTTTTGTAGAAATGTCCAGCAATGTCAGTTTAAGAATCATTCCCATGGGCAGCTGCTTCCCCTCAGCCTGAACTGCCACATTTAGGTTCTTCTGAGGATGAGTAAAGTGATATTCATTCCATGAGCAAATTGTTCTTTGGGGTGCCTGAGGATGCCTATAAGATGTTTGTGTGTCTCTTTAATGACTTATTACTTCTACGTCTATGTGCAGAATTGGCCCCACCTTCTCAATTTCTCTAAGGAAAAATATCTTTTTTTAAAATTTGCAATAAAAAACTTACATAAAAATTCCCCTGAGGTTGCAAAATCATCTTCTTTCATGTTTTTGCTGCTGTTATCTGTTGAAAACATTAATATTATATTTTGACAGACTCTCTCTTCCAGCTACATTTATCAGACCTCTTTTAAATACTCAACATAAAACAAGACCTTTGTGGAAAAACACAAATTTAAATAAGGCTCATAATTACTTTCCGAAGTTACTCTTTCCTTATAATATCCAAAGATTAAAAAAAAAAAAAAAGGAAAGGCAATTGAAATAGTATGTATTAATTTGATTTAGGTATGCACTTTCTGACATTCTCATTTCTCTGCTTACCATTATGGGAAAGATCCACTACTCATCTCTATTCCTTCTGGCTTTCAAGAAAGGTAGAAGAGGAATTAGTGGTAGTTAAGTGGGTGCTGCTGCCAAATAATTGCTTTGTCAATTTGTCTAAGTTCCAGATGCAATCTTTCTTATTTAGCTAGACTTCTAGCTGAAAGGAAAAAAAATCATAGTAATCTTTGTTCTAGACTAGCCTAGCAAATGAGGCAAACATTAACCAGAGTATTTTTATCAAAATTTCTTGGATAACTCCTGGCTCAGCTTCCCCATGTCTGTGTTTGGATTGTTCCTTGTAAGTCTGTGTAATGCTTTCTTATAAAAAGATTTTTAACAATTTGGGGACTTCTGAGGATGGTATTTAGCCTGTGTTAATATATTCTGTGGTTCTGGAATTTAGTGTAGCTTAATCCAAAATGTCATCAAGGGTTCAAAAATATTTTAATTAATAATGCACTTGGGCTTCATTTTTAAAGGAAGAAAAAGCTCCATTTTAAGTGCCAAAAGAAAAGGAACTGATTATTTACTCAGTGTTTTTGCGTAAGTGTATGTGTTCCATGGAATCTTAGTATTAGATTGGATTGTAAATTGAATGAATGAATAACTCTGTGGGAGGCTAAACTCTGTATGCAAAGAACCAGGTTATATTTAAAGGCTTAAAATGTTCAAAGAAATCTGTAAGGTTCTAGGAATACAAAGATAGGCCTTGGTTACACAGAAAACATGCTCTCAAGGACTTCTAACAAAAGAGGTTATGGAGAAGAGGAATACTTGGACCTACATAATTATACTGTAGGGCAGAGTGTTGTAAGTGCAAGGAAAGACCCAGGCAAAGTGGTCAGGGTGATTTGAGGAAGGGGAGATCATTTTCAGCTGGGGGGGTGGGGGTGGATAGGGGTCAATAAGAGCTGCAAAAGGAGCTGATACCTGAGTTGGGTCTTCTGGGGGAGAAAGACTTCAAAAGGCAGAGATTAAAGCAGGTGGGAGAGAAGGTCCTTTCCAGACATAGGAGACAGTGTGAGTAAAGATAGGGATAAAAGGAATTTCATAATTCACATCACCTTGGACTGTGTGGATCTAAGCCATGGAACTTTACACAGTTTTTTTTCTGTAAGTGCCAGGATGAAACAAGGAGCTAGAATAAAAGCAGACTTGAGAGAGGATTAGAAATAGAGCAAGTAGCACTTTAGTGTGCCTGGAAAGCCTGAAGGACATTGAAGGACTTAAAGTGAGAAAAAGAAGGACAGCAAGGGACCTAGACTAGTTCAGAGTAGAAAGAGAGTCATGAGAGGATCAGATCAGGAAACCAAAGAGAAAGGTATCAAGAAAGAAGAGAGAATTAAACAAGAACAAATGTTGTAGAGAGTTCAAGAAGCAAATGGACAGAAAAGAGGTATTTGGTTTATTAATAAAGAAGTCACTTGGGACCTTACTGAGTGTTGCTTCAGTAGAGTTGTGAAAGGCTATTATATGCATGAAAGTTAGTGGAACAATAGTCTACAAAGCTAAAAATCCTCCACACTAAAGTGTGGTTATTTCTTGTCATCCATTACATTTCTTTCTTTTATGCAAACTCTATCCAAGGAGTTAGATGTCTATAATTAGTTTCCCCTAGTGGTCTTCAAAAGACTTTTGTTATTCAACCACTTCATGGCTGTTCAGTCCCCATCTTTGCTTAAATGGCAATCCAGTAGAATGTTAGATTGAAGGAATGGCGTATATTTGGAGTGATGGTTGAGTTTAAATATCAAACAGAGTAGCAAATTTTGCAGGAACCCAAAGGAACAACATGGTATACTAGAGAGCTGGCCTTAGAAGCAGAAAGAGTTGCATTCAGGACCTTGCTCTGACATTCACAGGCTTTAGAATTCAGAATAAGCCATTTAGCTTCTCAGTCCTGTGGGCAGAGGGTGCTAACTTGGGTTGTTATAAGGAGTTTCATCATCTGGAAGCTCACTGATATCACAAGTCTAGTTCCTAGAAATGCACACAGAAGTATCATGTTAAAATCCATAGTGGTAGGTGTATACTATTCCACCTGTGCCTTTGAGTCCCAAGGCCTGATCCAATGACTGGCACATCACAAAAACTTAATAAAAGTTAGTTTCACAGACTGGATGATTAACTCCAAGGAGTAGGAAATGGGAATATGCCATGGATCTTTCACTAGCTAGTTTCATTTGGTATGAAAAAATTCCAATAGACAGAATAGTCACTTTTTTTGACCTGATTGTATAAAAAAAGGAAAAAGTGGTTGGAGATATAGAAGTTATAGATACTTTGGGAGAAAGGAACCATGTCATCTTAGAGATGATAAATAAGGAGAAGCTTGCAGAAAAAATTAGTAAATGAGAAATATGAATGAATGATGTTTATATTAATAAAGAAAATCCTTGGAGGTTTAAGGGGAATAGGAGTATGCTGTATAACCCAAAACTCTCCAAGAAAGAGAATTTTCAAGGGGTGAGAAATTCTAATAGGGAAAGTTATAAATGATTCAATAAAGAAATCAAGTGGATTAACTTACTTTAGAATAATCCTGTGCCTTCAAAAGAGCTGTCAAAAATTTAGAATAGCCATTTAATATGGAATCTGAGACATTTTTAGATACATGAAATAGAGGTATAGATCTGTAAGGATATCCCAAGTAAGGTCATAGTATCAAATAATCTGACATTTGTGGGGAAAATGTCACCCAAAAAAGACTTCTAAAATGTTGAGCATGAAAAGACTTATATGAGCTATTGAAGAATGAAATGAATAGAACAATTTACATTGTGATAAAAATATTTTACAAAATAAATAACCTTGAAAAACCTAAGAACTGTAATGATCTCGATGATAAACTATGACTTCAGAGAACCATCTCCTGCCGGAGAAATGATGGACTCAGAGTGCAGAATGAAACCTGTATCTTTTGGACATAATCAATTTCTTTGTTCTTTTAAAGACTTTAAGACTTCATCTTGCTCATTTTCTAAGATGTATTCCTCTACCACACCATCTCTACATATAGATCATATGCTCATACCTTAAACCTGATCTTACCATCATTACTCACAAGTATTTCATGTTCACATCTGAAATTCCTTTATCTGATCATAATCCCTCATTCCATCTTTCTCTTACCCTCACAACTCCAAATCCTGTTCTTTACCCTTATCATAACCTAGAATCCCTCTGCCCCTCAGTTCTTTTTAAGGTAATTGCATCTGTGCTGTCTACACTCTCATTTTCCATCATTTAGACCCCTTAGTGAACCAGTTCAACTCTGTAGTATTCTTCCCCAAAATCTTTGCTTTTTTAGACTATCAAGGATCTTGCTGTTTCAAACACCAGCTCTGGACTACTCCCAATATTCTCTGCCTTTGGTCCTACTCACTTGAAGTTAAACAAAGCTGAACCAAATGATGAAACATTACTGATGGATCCACTACAAGTTGATATAAAATAATCTCAACTGGGTCCTCACTGTAGTAAAGCAATCCTTTTTATTCCCTCCCACCCTACATATTCTAATCTAATGATTTCTGTCTTCCTTTCCATTCTTTGTACATGATACTTCATCTTGTGATTCCAAGAAGTCTCACTGTCTTCCATGCTTGGAAAACTCTTTTTCCTCATTTCTGACTTCTAACTTCCCTGGCTTTCCTCATTTCTCAACTAAAGTCCCATATTTCCTGAGAATCCTTTCGCAGTCCTCCATAATTTAGTGACTTTCCTCTGAAGTTATCTCCTAATTTATCCTGTACATAACCTATTTATTTGTCTTATTTATACCTGGTTGTTTGCATGTCACTTTATCCATTACTCTGAGTTCCTTGATAGCAGGGACTATTTTTGCCTCTTTTGTGTCCTTGATGTTTAGCACGGTACCTGGCACGTGATATATGTTTAGCAAGAATGTTTTTTCCCAATAGTGGAAAGTGGGAGAGAAAGAAAATTGATTTTGGTTCATTAAACAAATAAAATCTAATTTTAAAAAGGGTTGGGCACAAGAAAATCAAGTCCTGCTGCTTGGGGCGGATGGTGAAACACGAACAGACATAACTGGAAAAGCTCAGTTACTATTTGGCTTCTGAATTCTCTGTCAAAAATAATTTTTAAAAAAGGATTTTAGGCTTAGAGATATATAGCCAACTGGACTTTGGAGACCACCTAGTGCAATCCTTTCATTTTACAAAAGAGGAAAGTGGAGTAATTTGTCCAAGGGTAGTAAGTCCTAGAGGTGGTGTGTGACCCCAGAAACTCTGAATTTAGACTACTGTTCTTTCCACTATACCAGAGAAAAACAATACTGATCAATAAGAAATTCAGTGCCAAATAAGCAGGAGAAATGTGTGATTTTATCAGAGTAGATAATTTCACCTATAGGGATCACAGCCCCTTCTGTGCCTCAAAAGAAAATCTTCATGAATTGCTAAAAGCCTATAAAAGTCAATTTTCTGGTCATGAGGCTCTCTGAATTCATTAAGGCTGACTCTAAAATGGCAAACATGAAATCCATCACAAAGCCTGTATTTGATACCTTAATCTGCCATTATAGTATTTGAGAAATAAGTGAACCAAAGACAACTATATTTGAGAAATAGTGAACTACTCGCAGTGTGATTTGGGCAAGTCATCCCACCCTGTTTGTATCAGTTTCCTCATGTGCAAAATGAGCTAGAGAAGGAAATGACAAACCCCTCTAATATCTTTGCCCAAAAAACCCAAAAACCTTAAATGGGTTCACAAAAAATTGGACATGACTGCAAGTGATTGAATAACAACACGGGGAATCAATACCTGTTGTATCTGAGAAATAGTAGATAAGTGACTTGTTGGGGAGGGGGGAAATGGTGAGTAAATCTCAAAAACAGATTCCAGAAATCATGGACTGGCAAATGGAATATCCACTCTCACCCAATATCGAGAAGAAAAATTTAGACAAATACTTGGAAAGGAGGCATTGGCCATTAGGAAACAGCATGGATTCCTTAATTCATGCAAGACTACCAAAATATCTGCTTTCTCTTCTTAGTGTAATTATTTTAAAAGTAAGGATAGAGTTTGAGAGTTGCACTGTCAGACAAAGACCCAGTAAAATTAGTCTGGAACCAGTTCTTTTCAATGGCTACCTCTAGCAAGCAACCTTGTCAAGTTAGGTCAATTCCCTGGTTCCTTCTCTCATGTTAGAACCACATCAGTCTCTCTCATGGGCTACATACACTACTCTTGAGCTAATTTCACATGGACAGATCTAGAGGGATGTCATTCCTTTTCTCCTGTGTGGGTCAGGCAAGATGCCCTCTGGGATATCCTCTAACACTGAAATCCTGGGATTCTGGGAAGCATGAAGAGTCAGAGACATCTCTGACTCTGGCTATCTGACAGCCTATTTCCTCCAGCAGATTAGTGGCAAGTAAGAAATTATGTCTTCTATAAGACCATTCACCTACCCCACCCATCAGGGATCTCGCTGTTCTTTACAATTCAGTTCTTATTGCCTGTGATTGGCATGACTTTTGCAGAGTACTTGTTCTCTGGACTTTCTGACTTCCTGTTGGATAGGGCTGAGTCCCAGCTATGTGGAATTTGAGCAGCTGGCAACTGGTAGCTTAAGGGATTTTAAGAAGACATTCAACAAAGCTGTTCTTGAAATCCTTTTGGATTAGATGGAGAGAAGTGGACTGCACAATTAGGTAGATGCTAATTTATTGAAGGACACACCCAAAAAGTGTTGATTAATGGATCGGTTTTACCCTATAAGAAGGCTGCAGAGTGCTAGGGCTTGATTCGTGCTTGTGTTCTGTTTGACTTTTTTTTTTTTTTTTTTTATCATCAACTTGGATTAAGACATTGATGACAAATTTTTGGATGAAATAAAACTGGGAGGGATAGCTAATATGTTGGAGAGCAAAATCAGGCTCCAAAACAATCTCAGCAGGCAAGAACATGGGCCAAATCCAAAACCATGAAATCTAATGAGCATTAAATGTAAAATTCTGCACTTGAGCTCAAAAATTCAAATATATAAGGACCGTATGGACAGGCTATCAGCAGACAGCAATTTATGTGGGAAAAATATTGGGGTTTGCTGTGAACATTTGATGCAGCCTTCCCAAATGCTAATCTAATAGAAGTATAGTGTCCAAATCAAAGGAATTTATAGTCCCACTGTAACCTGCCCTGGACCTACCACATTTAGAGTAGGGGTGATGATTAACTTTGGATTCGCAGACCCCTTATGGGTACAAGGATAGATTTCAGAAGATCTATGAATTTGGACAGGAACAAAATTACATCATCAGATTCATTAATCACTAACTGAAGATTTTAGCATTTTCTTCAATTTTTTTTAAAAACTGTAATCTGAGAAAGGGTCCACAGGCTTTATCAGACAACCAAAGAAATCTATGACACAGAAAAGGTTAAGAATCTCTGTTCTTAGAGTATTGTACCCAGATCTAGGTGATACATTCTTAAATTTATTTATTTATTTTTATTATGAACTGGAAAATAATGAACAAACACAAATTTTTACCCAAGGAAATGTCAAAATGGAAATAGATATAAAACTATGAATCTATGATCTATAACTTTTTAATAGATTAAATTTACTATGCTAGCATCAATATTGCTCTATTTTTAAAAGTGCCCTCAAGAATTTCATTCTGCTCTTTTGCCTTTTTAAACATCATTTCATTTTTTCTTTCTTTCCTTCTTTTCTAATTAGCATCATTCCCTACTATTCTGTCCCCAATTCTTTTCCCACTTGCATAATCAAGCAAAACAAATTTGCATTGTAATTACAGCTATATCTGAAAATGTATTTTTTATTCTGCATGAACAGTGTGTGAGCTCTCCACCAAGAGGTAGGAGGTATGCTGCATCATCAGTCCTCTGGAATCATGGTTCATCTTGAATTAATCAAAATTCTCAAATCTTTCAAAGTTGTTTTCCTTTACAACATTGTGTCCGTTGTATATTTTCCTGGTTTTGCTCACTTTATCCTGTATCAATTCATATAGGTCTACCTATATTTCTCTTAATCTGTATTTCCACTGACTTTTTTGTTTGTTTGTTTTATGACTTAATGGCATCACTCCCACATACCATAATTGTTCTGTCCAATTAACTTATGGGCATTCACTTTGTTTTCACTTCTCTTCTGTCTTTAGGGGAAAAGGCCCAGTAGTAGAACCCACTGGGTCAAACAAAGGATATGTCCAATTTAGTGACTTTGGGGATATATTAGGGATATAAAGGAAATTGCTTTCCTAAATTTCAATTTATAGACTAATTCACAACTCCATCAATAGTGTATTAATTCTAGATCGCTTATTGCATGAGAGATATTGACATGCTAGCATGTGGCCATAGAAAGTTGATCAGGAAAGAGAGAGTCCTAGAAACCAAGTTATGTGCAACATTTGAAGGAAGTGGAGATATTTAGCTTAGAGAAAATTTAGAAAAGACATGAAAACTATCATGAAATATTTAAATGACTATCTTGTGAGAAAAAGTACATATAGTACCTTCAGATCTAAGACTAATGAGTGACAGTTTCAAGGAGGAAGAATTCAGCTTAATATAAAGAAATCTAAAAGTATAAACTACACACACACACACACACACACACACACACACACACACACACACACATACACACACACACTGGGCTTCTTCATTAAGGGTGAGTTTCTCAACACTTCAATTATTCAACATTGATAGGATGACTTCAAGTAAATTCATGGGTAAAGTCAGCTCATACAGGCTCCTGAAATCCTATTGTTAAGTTTTCACTATGAGTATTTATATCTTCAAAATTGACAAGTGCTACAAATTGGGGCCTGCTTTACTATTTTATTTTACTGTCAAGAATTAAGAAAGTAATGGAGAATATACTATTGATGCAGATTAAGCTTAAAGACATGGGTATTTTTTTTTAATAGTCTATCTCTACCAACATATGGATAAAAGGAGGTTTTCCTTCTTTATTTAAATATGCAAATCCTTTGGCCTAGTGTTACTATGACAAGGTCTGTTCCCCCAAAAGATGAAAAACAGAGGAAAGGAACCTGTTTGTGCATATTAAAATATTTATAAAAACTCTTTTTGGGGGTTACACAGGACTAGAAGTTAGGGGGATGCCCACCATTTGACATAAAAACAAAGGATGGTTTTGAATGCTATTGTGTCCTAAGAAATGGCAAGGGGCACAGTGTTAAAGAAGCCTAGGAAGATTTGTATGAATTGAAGCAAAGCGAAGTTTACAGAACCAAGATAGAAATGTATACAATAACAACATGCTGAAAACAACTTTGAAAGACTTAAGAATTCTGATCAACAGTGACCATGATTCCAAACATGATTCCAAAGAACCAATGCTGTTCACTGAAAGAAAATGAATTAAATAGATGGAATGAGACATCTTCAGACATGTCAGGAATTTGTTTTGCTTGATTTTTTGTATTTGTTATAATGTTTCTTTTTTTTTTTCAGTTGTAGGGGAAGGTGGTAAGAAGGAAAAGTAAATTTATGTTTGTCCAAAAAATATTTTTATTTAAAAAAAATTAATTTGCCTCCATTGACTTTTCACTTCAATATATTCAGCTCTTCTCTCAGATCATCCTTCTGAATATTCTAATTAAAGACCATTTCTTACTAGAATGTGTTCATTGGAAAAGTTGAGTGCTGGATAGTATCTTCTTTCAAATAAATACTTAGAAAATCATTAAGTGTACTCCTCAGTTTTTCTGTTAAACCCTATTTTACAATTTTATATTTTCCTTTCTGGAAGTACTCGGGACTTTATCTGGCATCTTCATGTATGTCTAATATGTGGATCCTGAATCTATTCCCATCACACAAATAAAAATGTACCTTAGGTTCCTAGTCAGTATTTCAATTTGAACATTGCCAGAGAACATATTCATAAAATAGTAGATGATTTCAAGTTTCAACAGTGCAATTATTTGGAGAGATATATCATGCCAATGAAATTTGAATGAGTCAAAATGTATTGAAGAGACTTCTTTCTCAAGATGGATTTGCTTAAATGAAGTCAGAACACATATGTATTTGATAGAAATTTATCTTCAACTTTAATCATTTTAATGGTCTGTGGAAGGGTGGTTATTTTTTCAATAAAGTGAATATTTTCTCCATTAGTGAGTTGACAATTGATCATTTGGTCTCAGTTGCTAGGATAGAGGGGCAAAGGAAAAGCAGTGGGGTAGATACAGCAGAAAGAGAACTGCAGTGGGAGTCAGAAGAAACTTGGAACCTAATCTCACCACTGAGACTTACTAACTGCATCCACAAAACATGTCACCTTATTCCCTATGAGCCTTATAATGATAATGATATCTGTCATTCACACTTCACAGAGTTCATGTTAGAATAGAATGAAATAAGGCATTTGAAGGCCTTTGCAGGTCTTAAGTGGTTTTTCAACTATCAACTATTATTACAAACGCAAAAAACACTGCAAAATGTCAGTGTTTAATTAATATGCAGCAAAGTTGAAAGGCACTTGGATTATTGTGCTAAGAGCTGGACTAACGAAGCAAGTCTAAAAAAAACTATTCATAGGAAGAAAATATGCAACCAACTATTTAAAAACAAGATGGAATTGGAAGAACACAGCTCATATCGAGGGAAAGACAGTAGCATTAAGGGATACAAGAAAAGTTTTCTTGCAGAAAGTGGGATTTGAGCTGGGACTTGAAGAAAGCCAGGAGAGAGTGATAAAAAAAGGAGAAAATTTCAGTTATGAGAGACAACCAGTGAGAATTCCCCGAGCTAAAGATGGAATGTCTTGTGAAAAGAACAGCAAAGAAGACAGTTACTGATTTGGGGGAGAGACGGAGACACAGAGAGACAGAGACATAGAAAGACAGACAGATGTAGAGAGACAGAGACAAAGAGAGAAAGGAAGAGGGAGAGAGGAGGAGGGGAGAAGAGAAAGAAGGAGAAGGGAGGGTTGAGTGTGTGTGTGTGTGTGTGTGTGTGTGTGTGTGTGTGTGTGTGTGTGTGTGTGTGTATGTGAGAGAGAGAGAGAGAGAGAGAGAGAGAGAGAGAGAGAGAGAGAGAGAGAGAGAGAGAGAGAGAGAACAAAGTATTGTTTAAATCTAAAACAACAGGAGGGGTCCAGATTAGGAAGGACTTTAAAAGACTTCAAAGCCATCTACCCTGATCCCCTCATGTTACATTTTGAGAAACTGAGGCCTAAAAGAGTGAAGTGAATTGTTTACAGTCACAAAGAGGTAAATGGCAGAGCTGGGATCAGAATGTTGTTCTTCTAATATCAAATGTAGTAGGTTTTCTACTGTACCCTGTTCCTTTTTCCTTTTGGAAAACTGTTAATGCCAGAGGCAGCATGCCCTGCTGTTCCAGCAGACACCAGCTCATGTGGGAGCCCCTTCCCAGCTGGCTGCAGTTCCTCAGGGACGCTCCATCACCTCTAAGTGGAAGGGAGCTGGAAGACTTGAATCTGGAGTGAAAACACAGGTCCAGCCTCCTCCTCAGCTGGAGAGGGAAAAGGGCTTTAGAGAAGCTAGCTGGTTTCCTAAGGAACACTTAAGTGGCACAACGAGGAAACTCTTCAGCAAATCCTTCTTGGATTGGCTTCTTCTCCTATGACCTTTAAGTTGCAGCCGTCTGTTGCATAACTTTTTTTGGAGAAGTCACATGGTGGAAACCTCATATTTCCTTAAATTTATTACTGTTTCTTGGTGGTCTTGAGGTTTCCTTTTTTTTAAGTTCCTTTTCAAAGCAATAATCTTACTAAATTGTTTAATGTTTGTTTTCATATAGGTCAATTTAAGTTCTTATTTAGATTTATAATAGGAAATATATTATGTCAGAGAGCAGTGAAACCTGACTAGGAAAATCAAGGATCTCAAGTGTTATGTTTCATTATAATGATGTGAAGATAATGCCTTTAGCTGCATGACCACCATATTAGCTACACACCATAAAACAATCTTTATGAAAGCAAGAGGTCAAATCCATTAAAAGCAATTATGCCCCCTTTGCTGCAGCCATGCAGGGGCTTGAATATTCCAATAAGGGTCGATTTTTTTTGATGGGATGGGGCTACTTTGTTCTTTTGAGAGAACACTGTATTTCTTGATCTTATAAAATTAAGATTGAAGAGTGTGTCAAATAAAAATATACATATGTTTGGAGTATGATGGGGAAAAGGTTATTTTCAATTTTGAATGAAAAAAACTAGATTCAAATCCAATTCCTGATACTTTTTACCCACATGAGCTTGGGCAAATCACTTGAATTCAGTTTGGCAAGTAATTTTGATGTTGACCCTCAAAATGCTTCTATAAAATTTATTTGCATTATTATTGTTGTATAAATCTCATTTTTAGAATCAAGGGCACCTATTCTCACCCTTATTTTTTTAAAAACTAGAAAAAAATAAACTGTACAGTCCTGTGAAAACATGCTAGATTTAGAATCAGAGGGACTGGATTTAAATCCCAGTTTTCCTTTACTACCTGTGTAATTTTGGCTTTATCTCTCTGAATCTCATCTCAGGTAAGTAAAACAATCAGATAACACATTGGTCCTTCAACCTCTTCTCTCTTTCTCTCACCCTCTGTGTCTCTCTTTGTCTGTCTGTCTGTCTCTCTTTTGGTGGGCTTTTATTATTATAAATGAAGCAGCTGTGGGTTTTTTCTAATATAGAGATGCCTTATTCTCATTTGAATTAATCTTTTTAGAACAGAGTCCAAGGATTTTAGAGGTGCAGATTTAGATCAAGGAAAGACCAGAGTCTAGCTTTCCCATCTTAGAGATGAAAAAACTTGAGATCAAGAAAGATTACATGACTTTCTCTCTCTCTCTCTCTCTCTCTCTCTCTCTCTCTCTCTCTCTCTCTCTCTCTCTCTCTCTCTCTCTCTCTCTCTTTTTCTGTATGTATGTGCTTCTCTCTGAATGCATCTCCTCAAAGTCTCAATTTGTACCTAAAGAGACAGAGCCTTCTCAGCAAAATTTGTTTTCAATTTAAGTATTACTAAATGTTTAATTTTTAGGAATTACATGAGAAAAAGGAAAACCTTATTCATCATCTAATCTCCAGAACAAAGCAAGCTGTAACTCCCCAAATACAAGCAAAAGACTTGTTACTCTATCCCCTTTCTCTTTGACTAGCATCTCATCCTTTGAATACTCTTTCTCATAGTTGTTACATGTACTCTCTCTCACCCACACATGCCGATAATAACCTCCCTCATTATCAGTAGCTCTAAAATCCTAGGACTCCAAGTCATTTTTCAGTCTTAGTTTCTTGCTTATTTATATAGCAACAATGTAGTGCAGTCATCTACATTCCTTTGCAACAGTCCAGGATCATTTTGTCATTGACATTGGGAAGTTTGGGACCCCACCCAGTTGGAATGCATTTTTATCCGAGAGCCTTTGGTGGATGTGCTAATGTCATTACTTACTGCTGGGCATGGGGCTGCCGCCTTCAATCACCCACTATTATCAATCTGTTAGAAGTGTGGAAGGCAATTTTCTCTCCTGTGCTCATCAAATAAAGAACTTTTTAGCTCACCTTCACAGTATGGAAACATCAGCCCCGTATTCTGCTCTGCCCCTGCTTCTCTGCTCTTTTCCTTCTTTCTGTTTTAATTGAAAAGGACTTTGTTGTTGAAATAGTGTGGCACACAATGTATTTTCAACTGTGGATTAAAAATCCAGATCACATCCAGCCTTTAGCAAGTCATTCATTAGCAGAATATTTCTAAGGCGTGCCATCTAAATCTGCTAAATGATAAGAGGCAGATCTCTATCAAAACTATGTTGTAAGCTGGATGCTAAATATAGGGAAAAAATGCCTTTAATTTTCTGCAGTCCAAAAGTGCTTTGGATGATAGACAACGAGATAGCATTCAACTTCCCCAATATAATAGTCACACATTCCTCATCTGTTGAAAAGGTAGTGAGTGGCCATATTCACATTCCTTTCGCTCCATTGCTTCTCTCTTATCAAATTCTTTCATGGTAAATGATTTTTTTCTCATATTTCATTATTATAAAGTTAACAATTATAAAAAGTCTAGTAAATAACCAAATCAAATACCAAATAAAATTTCTATTCTTTTTACTAATTTGTAAGACAATAAAATTTAAATTATATTTTGATTAAGAAATATGATAGCTTAGCTATTGTTGTTAGGGGTTTGTTTCTGTTTCTGAGACTATCTTGCCCAGTTTGTAAATGTAGTGGCCACTCATGGTCAGCAAAGATCAGTTCCCCTTCCTCAGGCACCCTGGTTACCCTGCATGCCCAAGAATTTCCTATATTGATACCTAACTTAAGTTCAGATGCCAAGTGGGATTCGCCCTACCTCTGCTCAAAATTCCTAAGCAATCCAAAAGCCACAGCTTCCCCAGTTACAGACAATACTACTAGGAACCACTCTGCTGTAAAATCTAATTCTGAATGAAAAAAAATTTTTTTTGCTCTTTGATCTGTTCTCAATCCACTTAGGTGCTTATAAAGTCTGCTGCCTTTGCTTTTGTTATGTATATGAGTATAGGGAAGAGACTTCCAAAACCAATACAAGCACCTTCTCTGTAACTTAGAGTCCAGTAAGGTTGCCCAGATATCACTGAGAGGTTTAACCAAGATCTCAGAGGCACCATATTTGTCACAGCAAGATCTTCTGCTTTTAAAGCCAGCTCTCTAACTGGTACTCTATGTTGTTCTATAGCAACATAGATACAGTCATACATGAATATTTAATACTTAGCATTTATACAATACCTTAAGAATAAAATCTCATTGCCTATGGTTGTAGACCGTGTGTATGTGGGGTTAATCTGCTTATCTTGTTCATTTTATAATTCCTTGTCCTTTTTTAGATGCCATATTATTTATTTTATACTTTCAGTTTTCCAATCACTTATCAGTTGTTTCCAGGGTTTTTTTTTTGGGGGGGGGGGGCTTTTTGTTATTATAAATAAAGCAACTGGGGGGTAATATAGAGATGCCTTATTCTCATTTGAATAATCTCTTTAGAACAAAGTCCAAGGATCTTAGAGGTATCGATTTAGATCTAGGAAAGGCCAGAATCAAGCCTTCCCAAGCCCTTATAGATGAATATTCTGAGATCAACAGAGATTAAATGATTTATCGGTAAATAACAAAGCCAGTATTCCAACCCAAGTCCTAGCACTCTTTCAACCTCAAAGGTGATCTTTGGGTCGAAGGTTCAGTTTTGCTGTTTTTATTATTTCTGGCTGGATTACTTGTTTTTTCAAAGAGCTTCCAGTTCCATTGACCATGTATGCCAATCTTGCATACATGCAATATGGCAACTGTAAATGATGAAGAGAATGGTTTTTATTTGCACAGAATGTCATACTTTTTAAACCACTCAGAATACTATAATATTGTATATTATAAAATTATATTGTAAAATATAATATTGTATATTGTAAAAATAATATACATTTATTTAAGAATTTCAGATTTGCAAAGAACTTTACAAATATTATGTTATCCCCATTATACAAGTGAAGAAAGTGAGCCATATTTGTTTCAGTGATTTGCTCAGGGTCATAGATATTGAGAAAAGAATTTGAATTCAAGTTTTCCTAACTCTAGAACCAGCATTCTATCCATTTCAGCCTAGCCTCGACATTTGAACAGGATTTCATCTTCTATCCTAAATAATCATTAAGTTGGATGTAGTCTGGAGAGAAAATCACTAGGTTTTCTTGGAGTTTTGTGTGTAAGCAGTAAGTGGTGCTGTGGATACTGTTTTTAGCTTTAGATCTGACATTTCAAGCAAAGTCCTCCCTGTTATCAACTTTTTATCCTTTTACTATTTGTTATAAAAATGCCTATAAGCTCAAATGGATTTGGGAACTTTTGGATCAGAATGTTTCCCCTTAACACGCATTAAATAATACATGTTTATCTTGTATAGTAAAATAGGGTTTTATGGTTTTCATAATCAATAGTAATACTACTCATAAGAATTTGACTGTTGTATTCATTCAGTCATTTTCAGTCACATCCAACTTTTTGTGATCCCATTTAAGGCTTCCTTGGCAAATATAATAGAACAGTGTGCCATTTTGTTCTGTAGCTTATATTTTATATGAGGAAACTGAGGCAAATAGGGACAAGTGACTTGTTCAAGGTCATTCAGAAATAAGGGTCTGAAGCTGCATTTGAACTTAGGTCTTCCTGACTCCAGATCTAGCTGTCTGCACTGCATCAACTCCTCCCCAAAATGACAATGCTACTATTACTACTAATTAATATGTCTCATCCCCTAAATTCCTATGCAAATGATTTATAGCAACACTTCATTTATTATTTTCAATTAGTTTTGTCTGATTTTATGGATTCTGGGGTTCTGTCAGAATTGTATACATTTTTGTGTTTCCAAGACAAAGTAAACATGAACAGACTTTGCAATTAAAGGATTTGTACTTTTTTGTAACTGTCCTAGTTGATGGAAGTTTCTTGCTTTTTAAAATTGAAGTTCACACTATGTTTGGATTCATTGTCATGGTTTGTCCTGGAGAGAAAGAAAATGTTTTGGAAAATTGAGCTACAATAGAAAACAATTGAAAATTAGTATTTGACGCATTTTGAGCCAGATTTTCCCCAGTGTCATCTCCTAGGAGGGAGTAGAATTCTTTAGAAAGCCTATTTATTCAAAGGAATGATGTACATGACTATAATATTGTAGTTTAATGGTAACACATCTATTTGCACACAAAAGACAGAAATCAAGCTTCTTTTTAATATGTCAAACTAAATCATATATTAAGTAGACAGGGGAGTACAAAGTATGCAGATAATATAGATAATAGACAAATAAATCTGGGTAGCATAAAATAGAACTATGCAGAATAGTGTATTGGGTGATAGACTTGAACTCTTCAAAGATCTTAAAGATCTTGAATCTTGCCTCAGACAGTATAAGTCATTTCATTTCTCTGTGTCCCTCTTCCTTCATCTATAAACTGAGGATTATAAATATTCCTAACCTCCTAGTGTTATCAGGGGGATCAAATGAGACAATGAATATAAAGGAACTTCACAAACTAAAGTGCTATGTAAATGACATCTATTATTAAGCCCAAGATCATAGATTGGGAGCTACAAGAACTTACCCAGGGTCACATGGCTAATAAGTGTCTGAGGTAGGATTTAAACCCAGAATCCCAAGTCCTTTGCCTCACTATACTAATTGTCATTATCATCATTATTATTACTAAGTTATTATTACTACCTAGGCTCTTTGAGAATGAGGACCATTTCATAAACCATAGATCTGAGCAAGAAGAATTCTTAAGGTCATTTAATCCAACACTTTCATTTTACAGATGAAGAAAGCAAATCCCAGAAAATTTATAGTGGTTGTTCATTTATTCCAATCATGTCTAACTCTCTATGACCCTATTTGGGGTTTTCTTGGCAGAGATTCTGGGTGGTTTGCCATTTACTTGCTCATTTTATAAATGAGGAAACTGAGACAAATAGGAGGATTTGCTCAGGATTACATTATTGTGAAAATCAGGTGTAACATAGTCAGCAAACCATAAAATTCTATTCAAATGTAAGCTATTAGTATTAGCAGTGAATTGTTCAAAGAATTTTGAGCCTTCTTTGTCCAAAGTCAGAAGGTAGCAAGTGGAATTTTAACTAAAGTCCTTTGACTACAAATCCAAATCTGACCACTCTGGTCCTTATAGTTGTACCTTAATAAATGCAGACATGAATTAAAATGGCATGACTCAGGATTCCAGAACTCTGTATTCTTTCTAAGGAATTTGATCAAATGAGATATGTGTAAGTGTTTAGCACAGTGCCTGGCACATAGTAGGTGCTATATAAATATGTATTCCCTTCCCTTCCCCTTCTACAAAGCCAATTTGGAGGAGTTTTTTGTTTCCTCAAGCTCAATTACCTTTCTCCACAGTGGAGATATTCCACATTCTTCCCAAGGAAGGTAGGATATAGATTTCACCAAGCTGGTTCAATGATTCAGAATTTTCAGGATCAAGTCCAAATATTCACACTAAGAAAACAGAAAGTAAAAAGAACAATGGATTTGAAGTTGCAGGAGATGAGCTCAGAATCCCCTCTTTGCCACCATGTTATCTTGACTAAATTCCTTATCCTTTCATACATAATTTTTCCACACTGGTAAATGTTTGGTTGGACTACATGGCATCTAAGACCTTGTCTAGATCCTACACACTTGAAAGTCCTCCATTCTTCTCCACTTGGTTAAAGCTTATTTCTTGCATTTTACTTTAGTATTTGTTGAGCTCCTTTTTTTTTTTTAAACAACAAAGGGCCCACCAGTCTCTGTGAATGAAGAGAAATAAAGGTGTCCATTCAATCCTTCTTAACTTCTGAGATGTCTACTTTCATAAAAATAAAATTTTCACAGAATGATCAAAGTATATTTATCCTTCTCACCTGTGGCTAGTGGGCAAAGAGACGATGAGGATCTTCTCCTGGAACTTTGGAATAAAGACTTTTCAGAGATGCTGGTTAAGATCATCCTTGAAGTAAATATGTAAAAATTGTCTAGATTATAATATGAATTTCCTTACCACACTATTCCAGAATATTATTGCTAATGATAGGGATAAAGGTAGTAGCAACATTTAGAGATGTATTTATTACTCTGGTTTCTTTCTGTGAGCTTTTAAAGATATATATTGATAAGAAAGAGCTGAGCTTCAAAATTCATTCCAAATTCTAAAAAGAAAAGGCAAGATAGTTTAGTACAAAAAAACTGGGAAAAAAATGGATCCAGAGTCAAAAGTAATTGTAATGAAATGTTCAGTTGTGTCTTATTATTCATGACCCATCCCATTTGGGGTTTTCTGGACAAAGATATTGGCGTGGTTTACTATTTCCTTCTCCATTTTATTTTTACAAAGGCAAAGTGGATTAAGGGACTTGCCCAGGAACCCACAATTAGCCAGTGTCTGAGGTCAGATTTGAATTCAGGAAGGGAAATCTTCCTGACTCCAAGCGCCACCTAGTAGCCCCGAGGTGGGTAACACAAGCATTTATCATCCTTACCTTACTGGTGAGCAAAATGAAGCCCAGAAAGGCTTTCTAGGATCAAACATCTGGACTGTGATCTAAACTCAGGTCTTTTGTTGAGTAATGTATAATACTACAAAATAAATAAATTCCCCAAATAATACCCCCAAATAAATCCAATTTTAAAAAGTAACCTATCAGTTTTAATTGATGAGAGATTAAGCTGCAGAAGAATAAGAAATGAAAATCTCTACTGTTTATTTTTACAAAAAAAAAAAAGTATCCATAAAACAATTGAACACGTCTATGAAAAAAATCTTGAATTCCCTACCCTACTCTGATCCCTGATTTTAATGTGGAAATGACCCCGGTTCTTGAAGGCCATACAAGGGAAGTATCAACTTTAGTCATATTTTCCATTGGAATGATAGCTCTCCGTTTTTTTTTCTTTCTTTGTAGCCACAGTTACTGCTCATTGTGCTTAATAAATGCTTTCTGAATGCCTAAAAAGTCTCCTACTGTGGGCCAAGTAACAGACTTTGTGCCTGTCATCTGAGATTCTATGAAATGAGGATAAAGTTCAAGTCAAAAGTATTTGTAATCTAAAAGAAACTTTCCATTAAAGTTACATAGAATTTTCACTTCAATAAAGCTTATAGTGTAACTGTCCTAAAGGACAGAGACAGTCTCACTTTTCTGCTAGTATCCCCAATGACTAGGACAGAATTGCATAGGTCCTTAATAAATGCTTGCTTATTGATTTTTAAAGATGGCAGTGATAGGATCACCTAATTTTAGAATTGGGAAAAAAACTCAAGAGGCCACTTTGTCCAGCCCATAGTCAACAAAACTACCCACACTCCATAGCTTTTTAGGTGGCCATCTAGTCTTTGCTTCAATGAGGGGGAATCTACCAGCCTTTTAATTCTGTTTCCCCTTATCACTCTGTAGTTCCATAGAAGATAACAGGACTACAGAATTCAAGGACTGGACAGTTCCTCAAAGGCCACCTGGTCCAACAAGAATCCCTTCTACAATCAATCCAAACAAATGATCAGGTTCTTTAATCTATTCCATTTTAGGAGATAACTCTATTCCCAATAATTTTTTTTTCTAACATCAAGACTTCTTTTGTATCTTCCACTTACAGCTCATGGTTCTTCTCTCTGGGGCCAAACAGAATAAGTGTAATTTATCATCCTATTTGAGTACGATGTATTTGAGCTGATCTTCTATAGAACAGACAAATTGATTGTTGTTCCTGAAAAGAAAAGAATGCAAATGCAGTTAAGTTACAGCAAGTGACCATAAGAAATACCCCTATATTAATTTAGACTATGGAGTCCCTATTTTCTTTTCCATTTAAACTAAAAACAAAATTTTAAAAGAACCAAGTTCTTGTTGTGACATCTGGAAAACTATCAAAGTGCATGTCATGGGGATGATATCAAAGGGGGTAAATTGGTTCATAATAACTTAATTCTTAGATAAGAAGAGATCAGGTTTGATGTTAAAGAGGAATGTCTCAACGGGCATGTAGGAAATAAAAATCACTAGTCCTCCCTTAGTCTCTTCAGTTATACCTGGATAATGGTCTGTCTGTATCTTTGAATATGAAGGATGTAATAATAAAATTGCAACTCTTTCATTGCATTTTCAAGTTTGTCAAGTACTTTCCTGAACACAACCATATGAAGTAGACTTGGCAAAGATTTATTACATGAGGTATGTAGAATATAAAAGGTGCCCTTTCTTAAAGATGAAGAAATCGAGGAATTAAGATATTAATTAAATGTGTACAAAGCCACCAGATCAGTAAATATCTGAGACAAGATTTTTTAGATTCTAAATCCAGTGTTCTAGTTCCTAGAAATTTGTAGGTTAATTGTCACTTAGTGAAGTTTTTCATCCTTCCTCAATTTAAATAAGTCCTCAACTCAATTCTCCTAACCTATTCACCAGAAACAATTCCACTTTTGAATTTTCTGAGAATATCTTTGTGATTTTAATTTCACAATCCTAAGCTATGAACCACTAGGATATGGGAAAATGACTGGTTCAACAACTGTTGTTATATTGTGGAATCATTGTTTCCTATATCAGGAAACAAAACCACACAGTCTGTCCTAAGACATATGGAACGATGCACTAATATTATCAGAGGAGGGAAATATTCTTGGTCTATTTCCAAAAAGTTGCTAATCAACCTTAAAACAAAATTCAGAATCAAGAATAGTGAAGCCAAATTGTCAATCAATGAGATACATAAGGTGTTGGGATCAAAGAAAAAGAAAATTAGAATATTTTATGCAGAGTCGGCAAATGGCATTGAACTTTTTCCCAATTGACTTGAGACCAGAACTCAGGGCAATGACTGGAAACTACAGAGAGGTAGTTTTCAGCTCAGTGTCAGAAAATGACCTTACAATTAGTGCTGAATAAAGGGTGGGGGAAGGAATACCCAGAAGTTTAATGGAATGCCTCTAGATGTTATAGCTTCCTTATTACAGATCTTCCACTAAAGGCTAACTAATCACTAGTCAGAGATATTCTATAGGACATACTGTTAAAATATCAATTGAATTAGCTACTCGCTAAGATTTCTTCCAATTCTGAGCCTCTGATTTTGCCTTTCTATGAGACCGTGAACACTAAAGAACTGAGTGTGCTTTCCTGGGAAGCCAGATCAAAAGCATTATGGGTTCAATTCTGGGAGCTACATTTTAGAAAGGACATTGAGAAGTTGGAGAGCGTGCAGAGAAGGATAGAAGAATGAAACTCAAGATCATACCAATTGAGGGCATGATATCCTATATCAGTTGAGAAATCTGGAATGGTTAGCTTGGAGAAGACTTAAGGAGAGGGAGAATAATCGCATATGTGCAAAGTACCTATAATATACATCTCCATGTGGAGAACCTGGGAAGCCTTCTTCTGGGATAATAGTGATGTTTATAAAGGAAATTTCTTAATGAGAGTTGGCAGAATATTTGTAGACAGTGTGATAGGGGAGATCTTTGATTGGGAAGATATTTGGAAAGATCTGTCAGTTTCAACTACAGTATTTACTTTGTTTACTTCTAAAGGATCTGAGTGACTTCTTCATTCATGACATCTGGTGAATAGACTTGAATTTTGATCTTGAGATTTTTGAAAAGTCAAGAAAATGAGCCACAAAGGGTTTAAATAGTTGCAGTAGGTGGAAATTGCAAAGAAGGAAATCTGGGCTTAATGTAAAGGACAACCTCATCACAAGTAGGACTATTAGGAAGTAGAATGAGTTATTTCAGAAGTCATGGGTAATTCCTCACTGAAGGCTATTAAATATATGAAGTAGCTAGATGACTACTTGTTGGGTTTATGTAGTTCATATTATTATTCAGAAACAATATACACTAACAGCCCTCTTAGGTCCCTTCCAACTCAGAGACAGCATCAAGTTGCCAAGCCAAAGTAATGAATATTTTGAATATAAAAGGAATTCTAGAAATATTAATTACTAACTTAATAGAGAGGTCCTGGAGACCTGAAATATCTGACTACACAGTAGAATCTCTTCCAATTAACTTTAGTTTAAAAGAAAAGTCTATTAAAAGAAAAGTCTATAATAGCCAGTCTATCAAAATCCTGATAAACAGGATAAATATGACTCATTTTGAAATTTGGATAATGTGTTTTATGTTGTTCTGTTTTAGTGAAATTTAGCCCAACCCTAACTCTATCACTGTGGCTTGATTTCAGAACTAGTTTCATAGTTTCCTTGCCTACATTAATGCTAGACAGAAAGAATAAAGAAAAAGACCTGTTTGACCTTCAGTGGAAATTATATTGGCCATTTTCTAAAAATAAATTTTATCGATATCATTAGTTTTACATTGCCAAGATTTTCTCACACAAAATAATAAAACAATCAATACATTGATAAAATATGAAAACTTGAATTATTTTCAACAGTCATAGACTCTCTGCTTCAGAAAATGAGTGGAAAGAAATATCTTCTCATATCTTTTCTTTGGGGTTATGCTTGTTCTTTGTAATTTTATCACATTCAATTGCAGTTGTTTTATTGTAGTTGTGCTTTCCATTTATATTCTTGTAGTCAGTGTGTATTGTTTTCTTGATTTCTGCTTATTTTATTCTGCATCAGTTAATCTAAATCTCATGCTTCTCTGTATTCATTCTTTCATCATTTCTTATAACCCAGTAATATTCCGCTTACATTTATGCATGTTTGTTATGCCATTCCCAATCACTGGTCATCCCTGTTGTTTCTAGTTCTTTGGTACCATAGAAAGCATATATCGATTGTACTTTTAGTCTCTATTGGAGAACCAGCCTGTGACAGCTATCTGTGTGGGTCCTGAGGTACTTTAAGAGGTTTTGTGGGTATTTATTTCTTCTCTATTATTGCCAGCCTGAGGCTCCATCAGTTGTGTCCTCCCCCATTCTTAGGGACTAGTTATTTACCCAGTTCCATTTAGTCACACTTGGTAGCTTTTAGAAAAGGATGATTATTTAACAGATATCATGAGAACAAAAATTCTCCTAGAACTTCAGGGGCACACTCTTCCCCACAACACCTCAGTCTCTGCAATGAATAGGCTTATGTCTTAGCTCACATTCTGTCTGCTGTTGGTTCCTCTATGTCCATGCCCAAATTCTTCTGGACGAGTGTCAGATGACTTCTCATCTCCCTTTCTACTGATAAAGGATCTTGAAGATCATTTCCAAAAGTCACTCCTTGATCCTCAAGGTATCAGTGCTAGGCTGGCTGCAAAACCCATCCTACACTCCATTTCTCAGATTACTATGATTTACTTACTTGAGCTTTCAAGATCCCAAGGTTGTAGTCTCGCTTTACTTAGAATGGAAAAGAATGAACAAAAAGTCCAAGGAATAAGACTTATTGTAATTCAGGGACACATGGCCTCAGATGGAGAAAGTCTTAAGGTTTCCTGCCCACTCCCTCCCCTTGAGAAGCCACCAGAACAAAGGTAAAAACAGGAAAATAAAGACAAGAAAACACAATCTTTTGAAAAATGCCAACAGTTTCAGCTGGGTGGCCAATTGAAAAAAAATCAAAATTTCTCCCTGCCCCATGGTTAGCCAACTAGAGCCAGTTGTGGATCATCTACACATGTTTCACTGCCTCTCCAATCATTTCCCTTACATGTCATCCCAATGCTCTTAGCACCAAACTCCTAGACTCTCCACATAGAGAGATACCATCCCGAACATTCTGGGAAAGCTCCATACCCCCATTGCAAGGGTTTTTACAATCATTTTTACTCTGATAAATGTTTTCTTTGGTTTATTCATCTCTCCAACTTTTATTCCTAAATTGAGATTTGATGTGAGTCCATTCTCCTCCCCCTGCTTGAGGAATGAGTGGGCAGTACAGTGGGTAAACCTTGATATCTCTGCTTCTGGATCACCTGGATTCCTGTGCTGACTTCCTGCCAGGTCTGACCCCTGCATGGATCCTTGAAGTTCAGAAAATTAGATATTTGTGACCTTCCATGGCATCTGAATAGAGAATGTTAGGAATCTCATAGCCCCTGGGCTTAAGGTGTCCATGTCTCAACATTACAAAACTGTGCTATTAACTGCCTATTGCTGTTTCCATAAAGCCCCCACCCTATGGTTTTCTGACCACCAGGGGACATAAAGACTTATAGGATACAAGTATCCTTAACCTCTTACCCTAGTAGGTGCTGTTTCTGGCTTTGCTGAGAGTGGAGGGATCCTTTTCTTCTTTTCTATAAGCAACTGGATGATCCTTTGTGACATTACTGAAAGGGAAAGGTCACTTACTGTAGTTTCTTTTTGATCATTATTTGGTCTAGTATGAGCTTGAGGATTTTGCTAGAGTAGATATATAAGAAGTTGTGCAGCCTGTCTCCAATTTAGACAGCCATCTGGACAGGAAGCAATAGTGACAATTAAAAAAATTGTTTTTAGAAAATTGATCTTGAACAATTTGGGGCCAAACAATTCAGGGTAGCTAAGAAACTCTGTTTCTCTGGATTTCAGGCTTTACTATAGAATCTTAAAGTCATTAGGAATTTCAGAGAACTTCTAGTCTAACTCATTTTTATAGCTGAAGGAACTGAGACTCAGAAACTTAAAGCATCTTACCTAAGATGAGGCAAGCTAGTGAGATCCAGGTCCAAAAACAGAGGATCCTTGACTCCATGACTATTGTTCTCTCCTGTTTTCAGGCTTTTTGCAATCTTGTTTGTTTAGAGGGGATTGAATACAGTTATTAATTAAAATATTATGCAAGTTAGTAATGATATTTTATTTCTCCCAAATGATCTGGAAGAGACAGACATAGTTTATAAGGCATCAGGCACAATTCACAGACTAAATTAGCTTTTATTCTATAATTTTCAGTATCCCACCTTCCACACGGGAGTTGAGCCACATAGCCATCATAAAGACATGAAGAATGTGTTACAAACTAATCCGATTTTGAAAGTCTCTTTTTGTCAGATGGACGTGCAAAAAACCAGTCTCTGTATTTCTATTCCAGACTTAGCAGATTTCTGGTTTTTTGACAATATCCCTAATATTTCTAAAGTTGACTTGGATGTGATGAATAGTCATTTGTACATTCTGAGTGTACTTGAATCCTGCAGTTTCCTTCCATAATAATAACTGGTATTTCTATAAGAGTATTCTCATTTGAGTTTAATCTTTTTAATTAACCTTGAAGTCATGTATTTTTTTAATATAGACCTATTATTTCAATGGTGCAATGAGATCCTAGAGGAGAAAGGAGACACCTAAGTGATGCAATGTCTAAAGTGTGGAACCAGAAGTCAGAAAGATCTGAGTTCAAATCCTTTTAGCTGTATGACCACAGACAAGTTATTTAATCTCTCTGTCTAACCTTTAAGTGGGAATAATAATAATAATGGCATCTATATCTTAATGTTGTTATGAGAATATCCTAATATTGTCATGAGAATAAAATGAGATATTTGTAAAGCACATTACAAACATTAAAGAGCTATAAACGTTCACTGTTATTATTGTTATTCCAGAGAAGTAGTTGAGAACCAATTCTGCAATGTCACCTTAAACAGCTGCTTGAAGCACTGAAAAGTTAAGCAACTTTTTGGTTATTTTTGTTGTTATTCAGTCGTATCCAACTCTTTACAATCCCTTTTGAGATTTTTTTAGCAAGAATACTGGAGGGGTTTGGCATTTTCTTCTTCAGCTCATTTTACAAATGAGGAAACAGGCAAACAGAATTCAGTGACTTTCCCAGAGTCACACAGCCAGTAAGTGTCTGAGATTGGATTCGAACTCACAAAGATGGATCTTTCTGACTCCAAGCTTGGTACTCTATGCACTATGGCACCACCTAGCTGCTCCCTTAAGAAATGTACCCAGGTTCATACAGGCAATATATACCAAACCCAAGACTTGAATGCAGGTCTTCAGCTCTCTCTCCTCTTATGCTATTCTTCCTCCCTGATATAGAGACTCTAGGACTTATTAGTCCCATTTGACAGATAAGAAAACCCACTCAGAGAGGTGAAGTGACTTGTTATGGTCACACAATAAAATCTAAATCTAGGTCTTCTTGATTCCAATTCCAACCTTTTATCCCTGTGCTAAACTTGCCATTTATTGAGTATAATGAAAGATTTGAGTTAATACTGGCCATGTTCTCTAGTTACATGAACTAAAAAGCAGCTTTCATGTTTAATCTCTCCAGTTCTATATGACATAATGTCCAACTCAAAGGTGTATCACAGGTTATTTACATAGGAACTATTTATTATCAGAAGAACTCAAAGATGAGCTTTTTGAAGTGGACAAGTTACCATTTCTCAGGTGGAATTACTATCAGTGGTCTGTTCCCATCATCATAGAAGAAAATGTACTCATAGTTAGAAATGAAACACAAATCCAGTCCCTAACCTCTTGGCTTCCCTGTTGAAAAAGTCCCAGAAGTTCAAGGCAACCAACGGCATTATTTTAAGTCACGAAAAGGCTTGACATCTCAGCTACTAATGCCTGTTGTAGAAAAAAAGATGTAGCATTTTTGGTTAAAAAAAAAAAACTCTGGGGAAAGAGACAATTGCTTCTACAGAAACAATAAGAGATAATACCAAACACAATCTACTAATAAGTGACTTTTCCTTTGGGTAAAATTAAAATTAACTCTCATATGGTATGCAGAAGAAGAGATTGTCCCCTTGGCAAGAAAAGCCAAGAACATTCCATCACTGTGGCTCACATGTCCATCTGGCTTTTGTCATCCGAGGACATTTACACTAAATGTCTCCCTTATTTCTACGACTGAAGTTGGAATTTGAAAAATTCTTTACTGTCACGTTGATAACTATTTACGTATCTGTATTTAGTTAGTAATGTGTTTTCTCCTTCCATTAGAATGTGAGCTTCTTGAGCTTGCCTGGCAAATAATAACAATAGCTAAATACTATATAGTACTATGTGCCAGACACATATGTGCCTTACTTACTACATGCTAATGCTTTATAACTATTATTTCCTTTCATCTTCCTAATATCCCTGGCAGGTAGGCTCTATTACTATTTCCATTTTACAAATGAAGAAGCTGAGATAAACAGAAGCTAAGTGACTTACTCAGGATCTCACAGCTAGTAAGTGTTTCAGAATGGATTTTAACTCAAGTTTTTCCTGACCACCCCCTAGCTACTCCAAATACTTATTAAATGGCTGCTTAGTACATAGTTTAAATACATATAACATGATAAATTGATGTTAATTTATCAAATATGATAATTTTTATCATTTATATGATAGATTCATATAATATGTAACAAAATTCCCTTTTCTAAGCTAGAAGTCAAATTAGGAGGTGTATATATATTAAGTATACTTGTATGCCTGAAAGTCCAAGTTCCTGTCCAAAGGCTATGCAAAACAAGATCTACCAACTTCCCAGCACTTCCGTAATAGCCTTCATGTTTAGTGGGGCAAAGGAGGCCAGAAAATATTTCAGTATCTTTTGACAGAGTCTTGTTTTTTAAAAAAGACTTCTCACTGCTGGAACCGGTAAGATCCCAGAATTTCCTAGCCTCAATACAAAATCACTAATCTTTACCTTTGTTTCCTTTTCCACAAAAGCAGCATCCACTTGCCCTCCCTTTTGCTAGGATGTTAAGATGCTTAATAAGGGAATATTTCTAAGGAACACTGACCATCAAGTGGTCTACTTATGAAAATCTTGGGCTTCTCACTTCTTCTCCACTATATAAAATCATCCACTCAACCAACTCAAGACATGACCAGACACAGCAATCTCCACATCCTGATCTAGATAGATTTACTTTTTTTTTTACTTAATTATGGAAAGTTCTATAAACTATTTATCACATAAAATGAAAGTGAAGTTTCTTTTTAATTCAGCAAAACTACAAGCTGAATTATCAGAGAAATGAAGATAAATTGCCTTTCATTTAAAAAATGGCTGATTTTGTTTTGGGTTTTTTTTTTTTCATCTTGATAATGTTCTATAGCATGTTTCCTAATGTGCACAAAACTGGGTTTTTTTGTGACTCCAATGATAATAATAAAATAATAATTAGATAAATATAAATATATGATATTAAATATATTATATATTATGATATCAATAAAATAATAATAATAGCAAATTTTTAGAGAGATTTTCTTTTACTTCCCTAACTTCATGGCTCTGTTACCCTCCCCCTCCACCCCTTCAGCAACTTTCCCTCCTTCCTTCCTTTTCTTCCTCCCTAAAGAAAGACTCTCTGCAAAAAAGGGGGGGGGGCACAGAGGCACATGTAAAAAGATATAATTTGGATGCAGAAAGGCTGCGGCTGCTTATTACCGACACGGTGCTAGCTATGATGAACAGACCACCATGGTTGTGACAACTGCTATAGATGTCTCCAGGGTAAAACAAAAGGTTTGTATATTACACAAGCAATTTCACTGTTTTCTAAACATATTGCCAAGACGGTGGGAGCTGGCAGTCCACACTGTTTCAGGTTGGGGATACTTGGATTCGAAGCGACTGCCGATTATGGACCTTTTTATTTGTCTTCCATGGACTCCGAGCATCCTAGTAACCCAGCAAAGAATTCTGCAGAGCTTTTAAAATTGTCTTCATGGCTTCCCAAGATTACATACACAAATCACTTGACAAAAAGTCTTGGGCATAGATAACTACACAAGACAATCGTCTTGTTCCAACCCTTAAAGAGCCCCCAAAGTGAAATGTTTTATAATCCTTTTTTGTGCAGTAGTCAAGGAAGAAAAGAAAAGAGTTTGGGCAAAGATTATCCAGAAGAAAGAAAGGGACTCTTTTGGGGTTCCAGCCGAAACACAATAAAGAACATAATTAACTTCACAATTCTTTGTGTTTTTCATTTGACTGCAGGGAGGAGATGAAAGGGGGTTGCTAAGCCTTGCATTCCATCCCAATTACAAGAAAAATGGAAAGCTGTATGTGTCTTACACCACCAACCAAGAGCGATGGGCTATGGGACCTCACGACCACATCCTCAGGGTCGTGGAATATACGGTGTCCAGGTACCGTTAAAATGACTAAGGCTTTGGCAGCCAAAGCTTCGCCTTTCTCCTCACTTTGTCATTTTTGTTTAAAAGCCTACTCTAAAATAGTCAAAAGCTTTCCAGCCCCTAACCCCATAGGTATGGTTTTGCAAAAAGGCTTTCCGTAGCTATAGGGAAAGCACAAACGTTTATATTTTTAGCATTTTCCTCTCTTCCTCTCCCCCCAACCATTCCCCCAGCTGTCTTACAAATTAAATGCTTTTCCTGTGACCTAGAAAATTATGTTTGTTGTGCACCATTCTCCTTAGCTCCAGTTCAAGGATTCGTTTCACTGTTTATCCCTGTTGTGGTTGTTCACGCTGCACCTACAGTCTCTAATCATAGTATTGTATCTCTCTCTACACTGCAGGAAAAATCCCCAGCAAGTTGATGTGAGAACAGCCCGTGTGTTCCTGGAGGTAGCTGAGTTGCACAGGAAGCATCTAGGTGGACAGCTGTTGTTTGGCCCGGATGGTTTTTTGTACATTTTCCTCGGGGATGGGATGATCACCTTGGATGACATGGAAGAAATGGATGGTTTAAGGTACAAAGATTGCCACAGTTGGGGTACCCTTCTTTCTGTATTTTTGTTACACACACCAGAAGTGCCTGTGAGTTAGGAAAGCTGCAGTTCATCACTTTAAAATTTGGTCTTTTATCTTTTACTTTTGTATAATGGGAAAAAAGATAGTTAAATTAGGTCCCAAGATCATGGGATAGTACCTTTAGAACCAGAAGATCATCTAGTCCAAGGCTGCTTAAACTTTTTCCACTCATGACCCTTTTTCAACCAAGAAATTTTTACATGACCCCTGGTTATATGGGTATATAAAATAGATACACAAATAAAATATTTTCTGATAATAAATCATAATTTCAAGACCCTCCCCATTCAGTTTTAAGACTCCAACCCTAAAACTGGAATCTAGTCCCAAACCTTTCATTGTACAAATGATGAAACAGACAGAGGGAAGTCAAATCAAGTCAACAGTTGTTTATTAAGCACCTACTTTGTACCAGATTGAGGCAAATAGTTGTTCAGTGAATAGAGTGCTGGGACTGAAGTGAGAAAAATCTGAGTTCAAATCTGACCTCAGATACTTACCAGCTGTATGACCCTGGACAAGTCACTGGACTTTATTTGCCTTAGTTTCCTCATCTGTAAAATGAGTTGGAGAAAGAAATGGCATACTTCTCCAGTGTCTTTGCTAAGAAAACCCCAAGAGGGGTCACAAAGAGTCAGAAATGACTAAATGACTGAATAACAAAATGTAAAGTGCTGAAAGGGACAAAAACATAGTGCCTGCTTTCAAGAAGCTGATAGACTAATAGGGGAGATCACATGCAAACATGTGTATGTATGTATTTATGTATAAATAAGATACAATTAGGGATAAATTAGAGATCATCTCAGAATGAAGAGAACACTAAAATTGTTGAGGACCAGGAAAAGCTTTTTGCAGAAGCTAAACTTTAAATAAAGTCAGGGGAATAAGAGATCTACCCAGTATATTTATAGGTTCAAAGAGCTGGCATACTCTAATCATAAAGTTTGTTGAACATAGATTTCACTGGGGAAAAATAATGAACCAGACCAAGCCCTTCTAAAAATATTCATTTCAAACCATCTGTTAGCCATCCCATTGTTTCCCTCCTAAGTCTTTAAGTGTGGACAGAGAGGGATGTCTGCTCCCCATTTTAGAATAGTGAGGGCTTCAACTCCTCCAGCTCAGCTTTAGGGTCTTTAAAGGTCACTCAGCTTCCCTAAGACACTCGCCAGATACATTCAGTCACAAAACTTATGTTTGAGGAAAGATTTATACTCAGATCTTCCTCATTCTTTACCCTGTATGCCATTATATTGCCTCTCTTAGAATTTTTGAATAAAAGAAGTTATCAAATTAAAACCATAATTAACTCTTACTTAAGTTTTCAGGTGTTTCTGGGAGATCTAAACCTCTGATTACACTGAGATAGATTACTGGCAGTGAGAAAACACCCTCCACCAATATAGATTGGTACCAGATCTGAACCCGATATCATTAGAGAGACACCTGGGGGAAGTGAGAGGTTAAGTCCCTTATTTGCCCATTGTTTTGCTTGTCTCTGAAGCCAGGTATACACTACACCACGCTGTCTCTCTATTCGTGAACATGTAGTAAAGCTTAATCTTGAACTAAAATGTACTCAATCATGAAGAATCAGCTCCAAGCTTGGAGTCAGGAAAACTCATCAAAATTTAAGGAAAACACAGACCCTCCCCACATCTTCCTTGTAGTCTGCAATCAAATGTAAAAATCCACAATATTCCGTAAGATAATAAGAAGCACACAAACTAACTAGTCTATCAGGTCCAAGTTGGGACAGCTAATTGCCAATTAGAAAAGATTGGGGAAAACTCTAGGAAGGGGATAAAATTTGACTGAAAAAAATAACCTACTTTTGATTTGCAATTCCCAAGCTGTCCTACCAATCTGAACTTGTCCTTCCAATCCTTAAATCTGAAAAAAACACTATCCCCTTACCCACTATTGTTCTGTGTGCTTTCTTGACATCATAGCAATCAGACAAAAAAAGTCTCCTTTTTTAATTTCTTTAATACCTGCAATTTTGATAAATTTACTTCCAGTGAGCAAATGGTTAATCTCACCCCCAATCACCTGGTTAAAGTAATTTAGGTGAAACAAATATATCCTGCTTTTCAAAGAAGTTTGCACATAATTGCCGTAATTAATGACTTAGAAATTCAAAAGGTAATAACTAATTTTCTAACTGTTCAAGAAAATCAGTGGTGCCAGGTTGGCATTGAATATGCATGCATACAAAATTGTGGCACCATGAGATTTGGGAATTTGAGGATACAAAAACATATTTAAGCAATTATATTGTCCTCCAACTTTCTCAGTGATTTTACAGGTTCGGTGTTACGGCTGGATGTCGATACTGATATGTGCAATGTGCCTTATTCCATACCGAAGAGCAATCCACACTTTAACAGCACCAATCAGCCCCCTGAAGTATTTGCACATGGGCTCCACAATCCAGGCAGGTAAGGAACCCCAAAACTCTGATTTGTATCTTTAGCTACAGGAAGGAGAACATTGTCATGAGAGAAAAGATGGGTGTTCTGAACCATAAAAAAGCCTCAAAGATTATGGATGGGGAGGAAAGCTAGGAAGTCCTGCATTCAAAACCCACCTCTGACACTTATGGACTATCTGATTGTGGGTTCTCTAGTCAACTCTCTAAAACTAGAAATTGCAGGAAAGGGGACATTCTGCTTTTGGAGAAGGAGTTTTCTCATCTGGTAAGCCTCAAAATATAAAGCATCTCTAAGTTCTAGGGGTACTCCTGAGAAAATAGGATTTCTCTTCTCCACTACATTTGGCTCAAATCCCAATTTGTATGTGTCCTTCTCCCTTGTTAACCAATGGTTTAGTTCCCTATACCAATGCAGTCACAGGTCCAGATCCTATTCCTTATCCCTCCAATCAGATTTGAGGCAGCTCATTAGCCAATCCAGAAGCAAAGGTCCTAATTTCATGGTTCTTCCTGTTAATTTAATTTTTTGAAAGAAACCCAAAATTTCAATAAAAAGAAGACAATTTTCAAGTTACAGCAACCCATCAACCATTAAAAAGGTTGAGGGATTCATAATAGTAAAATATTGTTATTATGTTAAGAAACATCCATATTCTTCTGAAAAATGTTCCTTGACATTTGAATATGTCTGTTACATCACAAATGTGGAAATTTCCAACAGTAATCAATCAATGCATCCTTTCCTATGAGGCTATTATTCACTTAGTCCTATAAATCATCCATAAAGAGGGTCTAATTCTCTTGACATTTCATGAATACCAATGGAGCATTTTGTTCAATGTCCCTCTAATTACTAATATTAAGTGAATCATTGGATAGGGAGACATGCTTGCTGAAGGAATCATTCCAGATGGCCAGCGCAGAATCTAAACCGAAGAGAGCTTCCCTAAGTGCTAATGCCTTCTGTTGACATAGGTATTGTCTTGATTCCATGATGCCATAAACTATTATAGAACCTATCCAATGAGATCTGTAATCATTTAAATGACTTTGGCCAGAAGAAAGAAAATAATTTTTAAAAGCTGTATTTCTTAGACTACAGCATCATTGAACTAGTTTAATAACCATAAAAGGTCAACATGAAGATTTTCTAGAGAAAAAGAAATCATTTGATTCATTTTCTTGTATCTGAAATTGCTATAGAGATGTGATATTTAAAAAAGACTCATGCTAAAATTAAAGGTGATATTTTCCCCCAAATACTAGAAGAAATAAGGTAAAGTATTGCCTACATTATGTTGAGCAATGAAGAAAGGAAAATAGTGTCATACAGAATTGCTTAGTATTTTTAGGATTTAGTTTCTAGAGAATGGCTTCGACGATTCACTTGATAGATGTTTAACAACTTGTTTTCTGCTTATAAGGTAGGGTGATATTCTGAATAGTATCAGAGTCAGGAAGATAATGGTTTAAAAGCAGCCTCTGCCACAAACCAGCTGTTTAGCCGTATGTCAATCACTTGATCTCTCATAGCCCATAAGTTGTAAAAATAAAAGTTTTAAAAGGGCTGCTCTTCAATGGAAACAGAAATTCCTCCTTGAGATCTTCTTAAACCAATGAAATCATAATTCTAACCCGGAAGAACAAAAAATTAGTTGTCTGACCTGCAGAGAGGGAGGTATTTGACAATATAAATAAAACTATTAGGAACATCATAGATTTAGAACGAGAAGATACCTGAGAGGTCATCTTTACAAAACTGTTTTATAGTTGAAGATACTGACATATGAAAAAGAAATGAAGAAGACACTGAGTTCCAGAGAGGCTATGACTTTCCAAAGATCACACAGATAGTAAATTATAAATTGAGGATTTGAACTCAGTTCTTCTGACTCCAAACCATGGCTCTTTTGGCAGTCCCACACTAGTTATTTACATTAGTTACTTAATTTACATTAATTAATTTACATTAGTTACTTAAGTTAGTTACTTAATGACTAACATCTGAAATGTTAATAATTCCTAAACTTACATACCATCATCCATTGTTGACCTCTATCACCTCCTGATCAAGAAAGAAAAAGTCAGTGACTCACTTCCTTTTCAACAAAATAGCTCATGTTCAAGAGGCAATCTAGCATGATGGCTAGACCCTGGCCCCAGGGTAGTGAGACAAGTAAAACAAAGATCCATGTTAGCTTGGAAAAATTAGCCTTGGATGAGAAGTATGCTATCATCTTTATTTATACAGCCTTTTTATAAAAGTGGAAGAAAAAACATTTTCTTCCAATTCTCTCACTTCCACCTCTTCCCCTCCCTCAAATAGTCACATAAATCCATTTCCTTAAGAAAATTCTCAACACCACTGGCCCAGAGGACAGTATGACTAAGACTAGTTGGCACAAAGAAGGAGCTATCATGGCCAAATTTAGTAAGAAGAATCATGGGGAGAAAGGGTAGAATATTAGACTTGGAACCTCCTCCCCCCAACCAAGACCTCCATTCAAATCTCTCCTCTGACATTTACTAGGTATTCGATCTAGAGCAAATTATTGAATTTCTTTAGACTTAAAAGTTTTCACAAAATGGGCAAAATAATCATAACATTACACAGTTGTGGTGAAAATTAAATGGGAAAATGTGTATAAAGCACTTTTTAGACCTTTAAAGTCCTGAAAGCGTGAGTTGTTGCTCTTTTTATTTTTTTTATCTGAAACTCTAAGAAGCTCATCTAAGAAACTTTCCAATAACCTAGACCTTGTCCTGAGAAAGGCTGTTGAATCCTGGGGGACATAGCAATTCATCTTTGTCTGAACCCAAAGCAACCGAGTTCAGGTTCTCCTCCATGCTGTTGGAAGAAGATAATGGCTACCACTTTAGATTCCAGTTTACACTCCATAATTTGTGAGGCAAAGGAAGACATGGCATTTCCTTCTGGATTGAAACTTGAGATTCACCAATTATTTTATTCCCTAGGCACATTGTGGAAGGAAAAAAAAATTCGGATTGTGATGATTGAGTAACGACTCTTCACTTTGTGCTGAAAAGATGAGACTCATTGACTCATCAAACCAGCAAATTAAGATTTCACTAGTACTACAAACATATTGCCTGCTTAACGTGGAGAAAGACATAACTGAAAACTAATTAGCATCTTTCCATTGAGGATAACATCACTGAGATAGCATAAAAGATAATGTGCATGAAAGAAAAAAATGGAAAACTATACATATGTACACACATACATGCACAGAGATTGAAGTGAAAAAAGGAAAAAAATTAGGTCAAAATCTATAGATTTTATATGAAATATAAACTAAATATAATATAATAAAATATAAATAGAAACTAAAATATGAACTCCTCCTGCTAGTGAAATGTATCTGAAGGTTGGCACTGTTTTCAGGGTTTTGTTGTTGTTGTTGTTGTTGTTGTTGTTGTTGTTGTTGTTGTTGTAGTTATTTTTAGTTTTGGATCCCTAGTATGTAGCACAGTGTCTTACATATAACAAATTTTTCTAATTTTTTTTCAGTAGTACTTTATTTTTCTAAATGCATGTAAAGATAGTTTTCAACATTCATTTTTGTAAAATTTTGAGTTCCTGATATTTTTCTCCTTCCCTCCATTACCTCCCTAATACAGCAAGCCATCTGCCATAGGTTATAACCATACAATCATATAAAAATATTTAATAGATGCTGATTGAATTTGAATGAAACTCATATTGTAGTACTTTAAACTTTCTAAAATATTGTCCTTACAACATCCCTGTGAAGAAGGTAATGCAAGTACTGTTATTGCATTTGTGTGAATAAAGAAATAGAAGCATAGAGAGGAAGGTACAGTCACTGGCACCAAGGCCTTCTTATTGGGTCAATAGTTCTAGCCAACTATATATCTATATATCTATATATCTATATATAGATATATATAGATATATATATCTATATATATCTATATATAGATATATATATATATATCCCCTATTTCACTATATTAAAGCAGGTAACCAAGAAAAAAGGAGGAGTATCCTTCTCCAAAGATCTTTTAGGTCAATCAAGTTAAATAAGCACGTCTACATCCTTTCCTGGAGAAAAGGGTTTGACTATGGGATTCTTGGCAATTGAATAATCTTAGGTCAGAATCTCCATTATGGGCATAAGAAACCAATGGATAAATGCATTTTCTCTTTGATGTATAGATGTGCAGTGGATCGACACCCCACAGATGTAAATATCAACTTAACAATACTTTGCTCAGATTCAAATGGAAAGAACAGATCATCAGCAAGAATCCTACAGATTATAAAAGGGAAAGACTATGGTAAGTTCAGTATAACTTAAAGAATCTGTTCTTTTTCAATAAATTGAAGATATGGAATAAAAATGAAAAGGAAATTCTGCTCAATAAGCCCATAGCAAAGCTTGAAAATAGAAGCCCTAATTAACTACCAGTGGTTAGAGAGTACATTTTTCCTATTTTTTAAAGGTTCAATGAGTCTCATAGGCCCTAAGGGTTTAATTTAGTTAATTACCTTTTCCATGCAATAAATGGTGCTCTATAGATCCAAAAGACTTAATGGACCTTCAAAAAGTTAGCAGTTTAGAACTTGTCCATCAGTAAAATCAAGTCCAGTCATTTTTTATTTACATAGTATATGATAGAAAGATTTATTTTGGCATTTTATATTAAGAGAAAATAAGAAGAAAAAAATATCATGTAAATAAACATTTAATATCCAATGTGCAAGTCTCAGCAAATATAGAAAAAATTACTAGATGGATCAATCTGGGTTGTGATTTAAATGCAATTCTTTTAGCAAAGCATATTTATGGTCAAAAAGTTGCTTAAGCCAAGGCATTAGGACCTTTTAAAAATGTAGCTGATTCTGAGCATCAGTGTTATTTTTACTAAAAGAGTAGTTACATTTAAAACTGTATGTTTGGATGAGCCCAACTGAAAACCCAATTAATTATAAATTTTGTAGGCTTGATTTTTTTTTCTAAGTGTAATAGCTTTGTTAGTTTTGAAGCAATGTAACAATTTATATTATCTAGCATTCACTTGGGTTCCATCATAGTATTAAGAAGTCCATCTGAATGAAACCTTTTACCAAAATTGACTGGGCTATTATAATTGTCTACTTTTAAATATGTGTGTATTCTTTCCTCATTTATAAATGTCATGGAACTAATCTGATAGAAAAGTCATTAATCCTATTTTTCAAGGAAGGCTTTTACACAGGTGTTATTACTGTATTAGAATAACATTTGTTTGAAATACAGTCATCTGGTAGTGGGTCAAAATGAAAATGGTAAGAATCAATGTTCAGATTGATCATTTGTATTTTGGCTCATTTCCAGTGACACAGAAAAAGTAACATCATCTCTCTGGGCTCCTGTTTCTTTATTTGTCAAAAGAGAGGATTTGTTGAACCAATTAGTCCCTAGGCGACTTTCTAGTTCCAACCTTTCCGACCCCACATATGACATTTAGCACGCATATGTTTATAATCGTGGCGCCATGATGGTGATGATGACAACAGTGACATAGAAACCCCACTAGGAAATTTAGATCTAAATGGTAAAGCCAAAAAAGTTTTAACAGCTGTTTTAAATTAGGAAGTTAATTAATTAAGTAACAGTGTTTTGGGTAACTTAGTGTTGTTTTAAAATCAAGACATGCTTATTAATCATAGTACTAATTATATCTAATCAGATTTCAGTATTATTAGGGATTTTAAATATTGTGCATTTCCCAAAAATTTGTCAAATATCCAAAACATACACAAAAGCACTATTATAGAAAACTAAGAGGCTTTATGGTTATATTTCAATGAATGCTATCATAGAAATGATAATTCTGATTTCATTAAGACTTTACCATAACATCTATGTGATCTCCCATAGAATCTGGTAAAAGTTAGTCAAGAGAAATCATTCTTCCCTATTGGAATTTAAAGATTTATATTATTTTAGCAGGCCTGGTGTCTACTTCAGAATTAAAGTACGCTGTTACATAATGTATTGCTTATTTCCATGTTAGCTTTCTTCAGTGAAATTGCATTTCATTTGATCTAATGCTATGATAGTTTCTTTTTAGAAAGTGAGCCATCACTCTTAGAATTCAAGCCATTCAGTAATGGGCCTCTGGTTGGTGGATTTGTTTACCGAGGTTGCCAGTCTGAAAGACTCTATGGAAGTTATGTGTTTGGAGACCGGAATGGGTAGGTTTCCCAAAAGTTCTTTTATTCTATGTAGTAATACATCCCTAACTAGTGATCAGAAAGTTTGAAATAATATATTCACTTTCCTGAGAGCAAAGTGATAAAATTCATGAAAGACATTAGGTTAGGTATTATTTATGCAAAAGCAAAAGTGAAGCAATCTCTGACTTAATGAAACTTTCATTCAACCAACAGAATACAATATAGACATAGAGAAATCAAGATAAAATATTTATGATGTAATTTCAAGATGAGGAGAACATCAGGAGAGGCTTCTCATAAGAGATAGTACCTGAGCCATGCTTTGAAGAAAGAAATGATCAATTCTAAGAAATAAATATTAAAAATTATTTTGGGAGAAATGGGACCTTTATTCTTTTATGTCTTTGCTAACTGTATATAATTACTAAATTCCTGGAACTTTGATAAACAAGTTTCTCAATTTATAGAGAAATGTTACAAATATAAATTTAGTCATGGTTAAATGATTTTCTTAGAATAATCTAGTCATTACATAGGTAATTGTAGGAAATAACCATTGAGGTCCAAACTGAGAACTCTGGTTTTCCTGATGAATGGTTTCAGCTATGTTGGAGAACTGATAAACCAATTCACTAATGAACTGGAGAGGTATCTTGACCCAAGTTCTGTGCATCTTGTTCCTCTCTTTGATTAATAAAACAATCCAGATTGTAGCTCTAGAGAGGAAGTATCATGTTCTAAATGAAGGGCCTTTCCCCATACTTCCCCTTTCCTTCAAACAAAGTATTCTCTTCCAAGTATTCTTTTCCCTTGACATTGCCATTTCCCAGTTCCATACAAGTTAAGAACCATTGCATTAAATTCAATTCAACAAACCTATCTTAAGCATCTATCATGTGAAAAACACTGTTTTCTGTTTTGCCTTCTGCAGTGAGGATCCAATGACATTGAAAGCTTTCCATAAAGGATTTTCTTTTTATTGTTTATGTCACAGTCATTTGGCAAAAAGCAATAACAGACCCCTCGGTGTGTTTCCATTGCAGAAATTTTCTAACTCTTCAGCAGAGCCCAGGAACCAAACAGTGGCAAGAAAAACCTCTGTGTCTCGGTAATGGAGGCTCTTGTAGAGGCTTTTTTTCAGGTCACATCTTAGGATTTGGAGAAGATGAATTAGGTATTGTACAAACAGATTCTTATTATTCTACCTCCTGGCTTCTTGCTTGACATATTTACTCTTATGGTAAAAAGAGCAATTTTTGACACTATTTCCCACCATTTATTGGAATATTGAATCTTCTAGCCAAAGATGAACCTGCTTTCCTGCCAAGGCTTTGTTTCAGGATGCAAACTTCTACTTCTCTTCCAGTTCCCACTTTCAGCACCTTGTGGTACTCTAAAGTCCCTGTGCCAATGTGCCAGTGTCTCACCTGTTTCCCTACTACTACTGCATCTTCCTCCCTGGACAGGAGGACCCTGACCCTGACCATGTCAAATGCTAAAAGAAATCAGCTCCTCCACATGGCTACCATATCCACTTTCTCTGCCTCCTCCTACTTCCACTTCCTCCCAGAGGTTGTGCAGCACCCAGCCAGTTTTGTTGAAGAATTGACCAATTTCATTGGTAAAGGAATTGAATAGGAATAGGAACTCTTGGTGGGGAGGGAGATCCTTGTCCTCATGGAATGAATTGTCTATGATCAATTCTATCTGGAAATAATGTCTTTATACATTATAGATCTTTAATAATAACTGATTAATTTATAATAATAATAACTCATTAATTCATTATTATTATTTACCACTTTCCAGTGCTTCAAGGTTTGCACAGCACTTTTCAAACACCTTACTTAGCATCACAATAACTCTAGAAGATAGATGATACTTTTACCCCCATTTTAAAGATGAGGAACCTGAAGAAGTCATAGGTTAAATGACTTTCCAGGGTCATCCAATTATTAAGTATCTGAGATCAAATTCACACTCGGGTCTACTTGATTCCAGGTCTAGTGCTCTGTCTACTGAACCTCCTAACTGCTCTGAACTAAGAATTTGAATGTCTTTTAGTTATGATTAGGGATGAGAAACCAACTGATAATAACTCTGATTTTCCTTATTGCATTTATTTCTTCAATAGGTGAAGTATACATTTTATCAAGTAGCAAAAGCATGACCCAGGCTCACAATGGAAAACTCTATAAGATTGTGGACCCCAAAAGGTAAGTGTTTCTATATATAACATTAAGCCACCAAAAATCACCATTTTCTAAGTCATTGTTTAAGTCTACTCAGATCTCTGGAGAAATAATTAAAGTGAGTAATCTCCAATGTTAATACGTATATCTTCACAAATTTCTACATGATGCTTTTCTGATTCCCTTAGCACTTAGTTCCCTCTTTCTCTAACTGCCTTATATTTAACAACTTTGAGTTTATTTTCCTTATACCTCTTTCTGATTCGTCTCTGTCTTTCAGTATCTCTCTCTCTTTCCCTTCCTCCTTCCCTCCCTCCCTCCCTCCCTCCCTCCCTCATGTCTCTCTGTGTGTATCTCTGTCTCACTGTCTATCTCCTCCTCCTTTCTCTGTGTGTGTCTGTCTCATCTCTGTCTTTCTGTATCTCTCTGTCCCTATCTTTCTCTCTCTGTCTCCCTCTTACTTTCTCTCTCACTCTCCTCCTCTTCCCCCTTCGAACCCTTTCTATGTGTGTGTGTATATGTGTATCTATCTATATTTCTCTTCCATTCCTTCTTCCCTTCTTTCTATCATCCCTCTCTTTCTCTCTGATGGGTATATATAGCTATATCTCATTTAGTACAAATATAGCATTCCCTGTAGTGTTCTCATATATTCAAATTTGCATTCTTTAAAGTTAAGATTATGTAAAACAGAGCAGTTGGTTCCAAACCAATGGAAATAGGCAGTGTAAATTCGAATGAAGTGAGCATTTTGGGGGGATTCACTATTTGCACCAATCAGGACTGGGCAGTGTACATGTATGTGTGTGTGTTTGTATATGTGTATATGTGTCCTTGTCTCCCTATTAGAATGTAAACTCATGAATAGAGATTTTTTTCCATTTCATTTTCTTTATATCCCTAGTACTTAACACAGAACCTGACACAAAGTAAACACTTAATAAATACTTACTGATTGATTGGTTGTCTTTACCCCATATAGTCATGCTGTGCTTAAAAGAAACTCACAATTTTATTAGTCATTCAGTAGATCTGATTAATAACAACATTTCAACATTTGGAATATTCTGTTTATGGGAAATCTAACTACAAGGAAGAAGGGTCATATAATTGTGGCAAGGAGTATTGAAAAAAAGAGCAGAGGTAGATATTTGGAAAGTGCTGTTCTCTCCTAGAGAGCACCCAGTAATCCTCTTGTTTTTCTAAAACCCAAAAGCCACCAGCAGGAGGTTTGTCTGTCTTAGTGTCACTTTTTAAAAAGTAATCAGAATCATTACTTTTCTTACCTCAACATTAGAGTCTTATCCCAAAACCTCTTGTGAGCTCTTGTGTGGGTTTCTGTAACTAGAATGAAAACAAAAGAAGGATTTTCTCATTTCCCTTAGCAAGGGAAGATTTAAAGTCTTTTAAATCTCTTAAGTGTGAGTGTGGTTATTGTTTTCAGTAAGTCAAAACTTTCCAGGGGAAATTAAAAGTCAGTCAAATAACTATTAGTTGTTGGTTAATTTAATGGACAAAATCCAAACTTTACAAAGACTGGATGCTTAAACACTGATCGTGTGTATAGTGTACTACATATTGCAAAGTGAGTTATAAGATAGAGCATCAGCCAAGAGTAATTATTTTGTTTCTTTTTTTTTTAAAGCTAGCCTTGTGATTATATTGGTATAAGGAACTTCTAATGAAAAAATTTCTTTATCAATGCAGATTGGTACATGGGACATAGTCTCAGAGAACTGACTACACTAGTTCACTCAAAAGTTGTCAGTTTTCAAGTGTCAAACTGTCAGAATATTGACAGGGATGGGATTGGAATCCAGATTTAATCCAAGATCACCTCATCCACTCTGATATTCTGTCTTTCACATGATTAACTATCCAAACTTATTAAATGATAGATCCATTGCCTGTTTTCTCTTTGATTCCAAGGAAAATGGCCTTTCTTAGGGCCTTTTGATGTGCTAAGAATCCTTAATCATAAAACAAAGAGATATAAGGGACCTCAGAGGCCATTCACTCCAATCCCTATCCAAAATGAATTTCTCTCACAATATCCCCTCCAAGTCATTATCCAACTTCTACTTCAGAAGGAACCGGTCACCTCCCCAGGACAGTCCATTGCATCATGGGATAGATTTAATCAATAGGGATTTTCTGTCTCCCATTTACATCAATATTTTTGACTTCAGCCACTTCCATTGCCCCCAGTTCTGTACTTTGGAGAGAAATAGAACAATCTCTATTTCATGTGATAGCCCTTTAAATAGTTGAACATAGATATCCTTCAACTATTTAAAAAGCTGTCACATGAAATATGCCTTCTCCTTTCCAGGCAAGTCATCCCCATTTCCTTCAACGAGTCCTCACAGGGAAAGTAGGCTTTTACCATCCTGATTGCTATTCACTGGATGCTCTCCAATTTGTCTAAATCTTCCCTAAAATATGGTTCTCCAAACTGACCTCAGTAGTCTGGATATGGAGTGACTAGTGCAGATTAAAATGTATCTCTTTTTCCCTTCATTCTGGATACTGTGTAGTACAGCTTCACATAGAATTCCCTTTTCTTGGCTTCCCTACTACTGACTTGTGTAGCTCTGTGGCCCAGTGTAATCCCCAAACCCTTTTCAGATAAACTGTTATCTAGGAATACCAACTATTCCCATACTATATTTATTGGGGATATTTAATTCAAGAGCAGAACTTTAAATTTAAGTTTCACCTGAGTTCAAATCTGGCCTCAGAAACTAGCCATGTGGCCCTCAGCAAGTCAATTACTTCTGCCTGCCTCAGTTTCCTCATCTGTAAAATTAACTGGAGAAGGAAATGGCAAGACACACCAGTGTCTTTGCCAAAAAACCCCAAATGGTGTCACAAAGAGTCAGATATGACTGAGAAATGATTGAAAAATAACAAAGATAGTCTCCTCACTTCCCTGCAGGTTTCCACATCCTTCTAAACATTTTTGTCCTCTTTTTTCCAGTCCAAATATTGTTTTTCCTCGAAGAAATAATAGGGGGGAAAAAGGCTCAAATAGTACACCCTTCTCACCTTTGTCCATTTGAATCATTCAAGACAACGATCCTGTCCTTTCTGGAATCCTTGTCTTGAATCTAACACAAATAACCTCTACTCAAAACCCTTCTTTGTTGTCCTTAGAATTCCTCACTAGTTCATTCTGGGCTTCATTACTCCTGACCTTGCTCCTAGAGAACCTTGGTATTCCGATCACAACAACAGCCATTCTGTTAAAGCAATAGCCCATAACGCCGAACTATCAGTAGCAACTTAAGCACAAAACCAAGTTAGCCATCTGTTGTTGGGCCCCAGGTGATTGACAGCCTTTAGCTAGAACATATCAATTCTGCTTTCTGCATCATCTCTTCTGTATAAGTCTTTCAGCTAAATGGAACAGGAATCCTCATTTTTCCTCTCCCGATTTCAGGATCCTTCATATGACAATAAATGATTAGAAACTGGAAAATCTCATAGAAATATTGACTAGTTTCTCTTTTCTGAGTAATTCATCAGGAGAAAAAGTGGCAAATACTAAAAAGATGTCTCCCAGCTAACGAAATGGGTATTCCTTTTCCTTTTTTTATTCATTCATTCATTCATTCATTCAAATAGCATTTAGTAAGCATGTGCCATATACTGTACTAGACACAAGAAATATAAAGATAAAAGAGGAAACATTTCCTACCTTAAGAAATACCTGTTCTGCACTAGCATAAATAACATGTATATTGATAAGTAAATTGAAAATGGATGCAAAATAAATACAATCAGAGTGAGACAGCTTTAGCAACTAGGAAGAGGAAGAGGGGAATTGAGAAAGATCTGGTAGGAAAAAAAAGTCAACATATTGAATCCCTAGCATCTTTTCTGAAGAAAAGAACTTCAGAGAGCTCAGCTTGCCAGGAAGTTCTCTGCTGCTGCTAATGAGAATAATTGGTCCTGATTAGTCCACTTTTAATAGAACCAATACATCTGTAATATCACTCATCTATCATCTGCTGGCACTCTTAATTTGTCAGTCACTGTACATTCAGCTTCCCTCTCACAGCAGAAAAGTAAGTCCCTTGTTTTCCCCCTTTTGAGGGGAATAGCAGCGTATCATTTGATAGAATTGAAAAACCAGCTCCTGGATGACTTGTTCCAGTTGAGGAAATGATTAATGCAGAATAAATTAGTAGTAAGATATCCATTACTTCAAGATGTAAATTTCTGTTATTCTTTGTGATTTCCAAAGATTGTGCTTAGATCAACTTCAGTTGCCTTCCCCTGGATGTTCCTGCTCCCTTTTAGGAGACCAGGTCCTATGCGCTGCCTGTTTCCAGGTATTCGTATAATATTCTCCCACCCCAAAGGGGAAAAAGAGATCTTGTGCTCTTCATCTGGGTTGTTTAGTCTGTTGGTGTGTGAGTCAAAGCGAATTTTACACCTTAAATCCATTATTAGTATCTAATTACCAGTGTGACCTTGGTTTCTTGTGCTTTGGGCTTCGCTAGTAGGGTGGTCTCCGAGTGACATACCTGAAAGGCCTGCCTTCCCATTAGATTGCTGCTGCTGGTGAGTTATTTCATATGTGGGGCCAGGGTTAAGTTGTGTGTTTGGTTTCAGGAGGGAGTAACCAGAGTCCGAAAGACACTGTCCTTGTACTTAGGCAAAGGCATCAATTAAAACTTCCCTGGCTTGTGGCAGAGCACCCTCGTTTGCATAAACATTGGTCAGAAACGTCATGCTGTTTTGATTTGGGGCCAGAAGTTTATTATTGTAGTATTTCTCTGCTGAGGAGCTGAAGTTCTGTATAAGCAGACACTTCAGCATGTGCACAGCATTACTCCTGAAACACTAGCCAATCGTCGGCGCTGTCTTGTGCAGGTTTCCTGCCTTGGAAGAAAAAAACCCACACTCAGAGAAATTCATTATTAGCAAAATTTGAAGAAAGCCTGGCTGTTTTTTCAGCGGCCTCTCTTGTTACCACAGAAATCTACCCACATTAAAGTCTTAGTTTAAATTGGCTTCTAGTAGATAATCATGAGAACTGACATTTATAGAGGTAGCGGTTACATAGTGCTTTGAACGTTTTCAAAGCATTTTACAAATATCTCATTTCATCCTCACAACAACTCTTCAAGGTAGATCGTTTTATCTGAACTTTGCAGTTGAAGAAACTGAGGCAAACAAATTAAGTGAGATCAGTGCCTGAGATTGAATTTGAATTCAAGTCTTCCTGATTTTAGCTCAACTTCATGTACTAGTTTTCTTTACAATTAGCAAAATAGAGCCCTTTACAATTCACAAAGTAGTTTTTGTGCATTCTTTTTTTTTAATAATCATAGACCATGTGTGAAGTATTACTATCACCATTTTACAGAAGAAGAGACTGAGGTTTACAGATGTAAAATAAATTGTTCACCATTACATAGAGAGGAAGTTCTAGAAGTGAGATTATTCACCCAAATCTCTTCTTACTCTGGATCTGGCTATTTTTCCACTACCCAACCTCTATCCTGTTGGCTTTTTATAGTAACTGGTATTTTCAGAGTAACTTCTATATGGGGACTAATAACTCTGAATAAAAATAAGAAGTGGATTATTTTTATTTTTTGGTCTAAATCTATGTTTTTCATCAGTGTCACAAACATAATTGAAATTCCCTCTACCAACGTGTTTGTGACTAGAGCAGTCTCAGTTATCTTGAGGAGCTAAGAGTTAGGTGACTTGCTTCTGGTAACGTGGCTAGCAAAAATCAGAACCCAGATAGCCAAGATTCCAAGACTGCCTGTTAGCTACTGCCCCTTGCTCCCATTATACTATCAATTTAATCTGATCTCATCACAAAATTAATAGCTATGTCTTCAAAGGAGAATGCTGATTTTAAATGAATAATAAGCCTGCTCCTCATATTTTATGCATGCAAGAAAGAAAAGAGGGCGAAATTAAATCTCAAATAGCATTTAAGTTCTTGGGAAAAGTAAGAATCCCAACTCCCAAACATCAGGCTATATGGACCATTTTTAGGTCTGTGACTATAAATGATTAATGTTAAGTGAATCCGTCATAAGGGATAGGATAATTTCCCCACATACTAGCTAAATGTTTGGCTAGAAAATTCTAGACTTAAAATTGAGCTGTTTTATTTTGTTTTATATTTAACAATATAAAGAATAATGCCAAAGTACATCCAGAATTCCCCAAGAGATAGAGGCAGGACACTCGGAAGCAATGAAAGGTACCAGGAGATTTTCCACATGGTCAGTGCAGTGCTGATATTAAGCAAAAGGAAGAATCTTCCTCTGGATGAGAAAATTCAGGATATTTGTGGTTGGGGGGAATGGAATCTTCTTCATTCTCAAGTGTCATATGACCATATACGGCCAAGTGGACTCAGGGAGGAAGCTGTCCAAAGGTATCAGAGGTAGGGCCTGACCACACTTAGGATTCCCATCAGCTTCCAAGACTGTCAAACAAGCTCTGGCCTGTGTAGGAGCTTCCCTAAGCCAGTAATCTTAAAAACAAGTTGAATCAAGCACAAAAGCTCTTTCTTGACCCTCCCCTATAAAGATGAGTAGCAATTTGAATTTTCCTTAATCCTATATTAAGAGACTCGGCAGGAAACGAAAAAGTGTCTTTTCTAATAAAATTGAACACTGAGCTTTTGAATTTAGTACCTCTACAAACTGCTTGACAAACTAATTTGAACTCAAGCCTTCCTGACTTCGACTCCAGTTCTTCATCAACTTCACTGATTGGTTCTTCTTTACAAGTAGAACACAGCCCTTTAAAATACACAAGGTAGTTTTCAGCCCTAAATTTATGCCCCATGAAAGAACATATAAAGAGCCTCTTATTTATCTTATTTACCTTCCTTGACATCAGCTTCCTTAGGAGACAGTAAATGATGACATTCTTAAAAGTCTTAGAAAAGATATAAATTAGCTTCTCCATCCTAGAAGGTTATTAATGAGAAGCAAATGGTATGTAGACTTTTCCCCCCCTGAATTAAAGAAGCTTTTAGCAGAAGTCAGATGAAGATACTTTGTCACCTTCCCTTTCCTTCAAGTATCAGTCTATAAAACATGCACCTGCTTCCTCTCACCATGAACTGTGACTGTCAGTGAAATAATATACTTTGAAAGCCCTGAATTCTTCAGAGGAGAAACACCCTACGCTTAAGACTGTAAAATTATTGTCTGGCCAAACAGTCAAAGATTACAACCCAAATGGTTTTCCTACCTCTGAAGGAAGGATCTTTTAGTCTGAAATTAGGGCAAAAGTTTCCAGAGTTTTGAGTGGTTAAGAAGACATCATTTTTCAATAGGTAATTTTCATGACTCCAACTTTTACTGTTTACAAGTTGTTTCTAAATTAAAACAAATCCCATGTGAAGTCATTGTCAAGTTCTTGGAGAATAGAAAGGAAATAGAAGAACTGAGGCACAGTGCTAGCTATTCAAAGATGTTCCTTCCAAGCAAAATTTCATCACAGCTGTGGACAAATATGCTTTATTTTTGCTTTGTTTTACTTTAGATGGACAGACCTAGGCAAAATAAATATTTGACCTTGAAATATATCCCTCGTTAATCTTTTCCAGGATTTGCAAAACAGCATTTTTTTTTTATCATTCTTACTTTAGTGGCAGAATGACAAATTTTAACACATTGCTGTTGTTACCTAACTTTGTCCCATAAGAGGGATAGAAATGAATACTCCTTGCAAATTCCATTGAATTTCGCTTCACAGAAATGCTGTATCCTAGAAGCTCTTTGTGACCAATACAGAAAACAGCTTCTCCCACTGTCCATCCCATGAAAGCTCACCAGCCTGCAGTTGACTTATTTCTGTGTTTGCTTCGTCTTATACTTGCTCCCAGGACTGACCGCTAATAGAAGGCTTGATTTTTTTCCTCATTTTCCAAGGGAAAAACCAGTTTAGCCTCTGTGTCCTGGGGCCGGCAGGCAGGCAGCCCTGCCATCCTAAAGAAAAGTCATACATAATAGAGCGGCTTTAGCCCAATAAGCCAGTCTCTCCCAATTCATCAGTCAAAGTTTTATGCAAGTGGCCTCCCCTAGGTTGATAAATTCCCACAGTGCCTGTTGACCCAGCTGCCAAGGACTCCCACAGCAGGTGTTGTTTTCATGACCACCCTGTCAGTAATACAAACTGTTTCACAGTTCCATTGACCTCTCAGCTATTAGCAGGGATACAGGCTCCACGAGGGACTCATTTTCAAACATGACAGGATTTCTGAAGACCAGAGGTCAGAAGCAAATATAGATCCTATAAGAATACATTCAGAGTGGTCGATTTCAGGTCTAAAAGGCAAAGGGACATTTGCCGTACTGTTCTTTTCACCAACTATCACAATATCTGTTAGCATCTCTGACAGCTCATAACATTTTATGTTTTAAAAATAGGCTAGAGATGATGCTGTGAGGAAGAGCTTGTTCTGAGGAACCAAATGCTCTCCAGATGTTTTTCTGACATTCAGAATAGTTAGATTGAACTCCCAATAAAATGGAAGAGATCAGAAACAATTCTGCTGCATGAATGAATTAAGTAGAGATGTGTGTATATAAAAATACATATACACATGTGCATGTGTATTTGTCTATGAGTAGATTTAGATATAAATATACAGACAAACATATATGCATGGATGTTTGTATGTCTATAACAGGATAAGCACTTGAGAATGATAGAGGGACATACATAATATGCATGTTTGTAATAGTGTATCTATATTTTGTGCAGTCATTTGTATTTGTGTATGCAACATATATACTATATTATGTGGACATACAATATATGTATATATGTGTAAATGTATATATGCACATACATTATATATATATATATATACATAGATGCACTGATTATTTTCACAAAGAAATCCCTAGTTTCAGCAAAAGTACAAATAACCCATGCACGAAATGGTTGTATTTTTGTCCATAAGATTATGAGAAATCCTAGAATGAAGATTTCCAAGGGCATATCCGATTTCTTGGAGCTGTGACATCTGACCATCACAGCCAAAGGGTGAAACTGCTGTTTCATACCACTTAGAAGTTCTTTTCAACGATCTCATTCATTTCAAATGCTATAAGGAGACATCAGTTCATATAGTAATTGTCTGGCTGACTATCTGAATATGATTGAGTTGTCCTTGTCAAAATGCATTTGTTAAAGAGGGCATGAAAAGAAGAACATGATGCTAGTGGGAATTTTCTGCTTCTCAAATGAGGCCCCATTGGTGTTCTGAAAACCGGCCTCATTGTTCAGAACTCTTAGTAGCATTATAAAGAACCTGCCATGGTTCCTCTTTGTGGTACAATAAAGAAAACCTGGTATTACACCCCCTGAATGTCTTGGGATTATACTGGAAGTCAACGCATCATAAGACAATGCAGTCCCTGGGTCGGAGTGCTGATTTGCCTTTCCATCCCACATGTTGAAAGTAATCCCACATGGTTTTGTAAAAGCACCTTTTAGCAAGAAAGTCGAAAAGTCCTAAGGCTTCTAACCATCTCTCTTCAGGCGATTTCACTAGAGGAGTAAGAGAAAACACTTGGAGTGGATGGCTTAATATTGCTAATATTATCAAAAGAAACTGAGAATGTTATCTCAAAATTGGGTGATTTATAATAGTGTTCCTTGACTTTAAAAATGACTTTTCGGGACACTTTTATGTTCCCTTTTAAAGTGCAGCCTTTTGATTCCTTTCTTTGTGAATTCTAGGCAATGTTTTTATTTCTTATTTCAAACATCAGTGAAGTCTCAAACGACCTAGGACTAATCCACTTTAAGATCTGCTGCTTTATCTGCAGGATGGAGAGAAGGAATTTTTCAGACAAATGTTTCTAATTCCATGCATGAATTGCCAGTAATAAAGTCCCAATTTTCTTTTTCTACGTCTGCTTCTCGAGTCTCTCCACTGCCTTTAATAAGGCTACACAACCTCTCTGAGAGGGGACACAGTCCTGCCTGCTTTACATTGCCCAAAACAAAGCATGAAAGTAATGTTCCATTACTGAAGACCACTTAGATATTTGGTTTTAATTTTGTGAGTGACAGTACATAGTTCTATCTGGGCAAGAAGAAATCCTTCTCTGCCCTTTCTTCTTTCTCCTATAACTGCATTACTCCATGAGTTCATTTACCCCTCAAAAATGTCATTGCCAGCTAGACATGGTCTACCTATTTTGAGCATTCTTTAAACTGACTGCTCAGTCAAATACATTCATTCAGAATCAGTCTGCTTACAAACTGGAAAACCATTGAACCTTTCTTGGCCATTGTTGGAACAAGAGCAGACTTCAAAACAAAAGTTTCCTTATAAAATGGAATAAACATTTGCAACATACATAGGCAAATTTAGACTAGGCTATAACTGAAATAACTTGTTCTGTCTCTGCCTTCTGCAAAGGGGGGTCAAGCTACTGCCCTCACTCCACTCACAATCACCTTAATTCAGAGTTATGGTCTACTGAGACCAAAGACCCTTTCTCTGGCCACCGCTCCCAATTTGTTTACATTCATTCATACCAGTCCAATCTTTTCCTATCTTATTCTTCCTTCAAGTCCTTGTATATTGTACATTATTCCCTCTTCTCATAAAAAGTAAGCTTCTTGGGGCAGCTAGATGGTACAGTGGATAGAGCACCAGCCTTGAATTCAGAAGGACCTGAGTTCAAATCCCACCTCAGACACTTAAGAAGTCCTAGCTGTGTGACCCTGGGACACTTAACCTTAATTTCCTCAGAAAAAAAAAAAAAAAAGTAAGCTTCTTGAGGTCAGAGACTAATTCATTTCTGACTTAATATTCTCAGTGCATAACACAATGGCTGCCACATAGTAGACAATTAATTTATTATTTTTAATTCACTTGCTGAGTGAACTACTTTTAGACATTTTAAGAATAACAGCCAAAAAAACATTTGAAACTTATGCTTATAAAAATCTTTTCCAGAAAACTCATACAGATGAAAGTCAGAATGTTTTATTTTTCTTTCTTAATAAAAGGGAAAAAAATCAGATTGTCCCCTAAAAATTCCTTTATCTAGCTTTTTCCCCCTGTAGGTTCTTACATTTTAAGTTTTAAAAAGGATCTTCTGATCAATTAATCCAATCCCCCACCACCCAGGTAAAAATTCAGAAACTGTCACAGCCAGTATACTCACTAACTTACTGAAAGTCACACAGGTGAGCCAAGATAACCTATTATCTTGTTGTAGGCACAGGAATAATACATGTTTTTATTTAATCAATTTGCATATATTTATTGAACTTCAGTGTTTCAGCACTAAGTCTGGATATGATTTGTTTTTGCCAAATTGTCTCCTTCCTGTTACTACTACAATCAGCTCCCAAGGTGCCTACTTTTGAGAATCTTATCCATCAGTAGAATTTATAAAATGCCCCTTATGTACCTAAGTGACAATGTGTGAAGACTGCCAGACTGTATAGTATAGGCTGACACAGGCTACAAAATAGAGAAGCTGGTGACTGAACACAGCTTCAGTGAAGGGGATTTAATGGTTTGAGACCATTAAGCAATAGCTTTTTTTGCATGCCTCCTAACAGTGGTATCCAGCTTGGCTGCCATATGGCGTTAGATTATAGACGTTATATAGTCCAAACAATGAAGAATGAGTCTATACTACTCAATGGAGTTGACCAGAATAATTATGACTAACTTTAATATTCTATATTATAATATAGTATAATGTAATATAATAATTATGAATAACTAGAAAACTATAACTTCATCTCAAGTTTTTTCTCCTTATGTGCCTTAATTAATCTTTAATTATACTTAAAGATTTTCTAATATTATTTCAGGAAAATCATCCTGTATCATTCTTGACTCTTTTTTTTTATATCTTGGCCTCTTTGATGGCTTGATGAAGCTTCTGACCCCCTTCCCAGAATAATGGTTTTAGGTGCATAAGATAAAATTCATAGAATGGTGAAGGAAAACCAATTGTTTTTTAAATGTAATTTTTAAAATATCTTAAAACAAGTTCAGAGACCCTGGGTTAAGAATCCCTGTGATGTATAGAAACTCTTGATTCTCAGTTGTTTTTCACATTAAAGACGTGTCAGAAAATATTTTAACTGTGTACTCATGCAGGAACTACAATGAAAAGTAAGGGCATTCCACAAGTGCAGAATGCATGTAGTGCCTTCGGAAATATTGAATTTCTTGCAACATCTTAAATATTTCTTGAAAGAAACTGGCAGAAAAATTGTTTTGTGGTACCATACCACAAAATCCTATCAAGATCAAACAATATAGATGAGCAGCAAACCCAGGGTCACATACCATGGCCAGCTCTCCAGGTATCCAGTGAAGTCACCCTGGCCTCCCCACCAGAGCAAAGTTTCACTTAAAATGGCTAAGATTCCTAGCAGTCAAAAGGAAATTGATGGCTGGCATTGTCATCTCACAGAATGCTACAAAGTGGCCTCGTAGAAAATGTGAGAGTTCTGGAATCCTGATCCTTCTTTTCACTGGTAAACTGATCTCACAAGAAAAATCTTTGGTATGACCAGGAAAGACCTGATAAAATCCTAAAGGGAGAGGTAGAAAATGGGTAAGAAGAGTATTTGAGGTAAGAAGGAGAAAAGAAATAATATGAATAAAAGGAAAATTTGTCACCAAATAAACCACTCAGGCTTCTGATAGTGACTCAACATTAAGGTGAAATTATAAACTTTATCCTAAGGAAAAAGAATGTCCCTTTACATTCTAGGACTGAATTCTTACTCACTGGAAATAATGACTGATGATAACTTTCATTGTCTCTCTTCAATCTGTTCTCCATATCAGTTGTTTTTCTCAGATTCTCTCCTATTTTTTCTTTATTTTATTATTTCTTGGTGAACTATAAAGTTATTCAATTTCCTTCTTAAACTTTTGTATATCTTTTTTCTAGTTGATTAACTTTCTTTTCATAATTTTCTCAAATTGCTTTTATTTTTTTTCTAATTTTCCCTCAGCTTCTCTTATTTGATTTTTTAATTTCTTTTTAAATTTTTCCAAGAACTCTTTTTTTTTGGACTTGCGAACACTTGATATTATTATGCTTTGGGGTAGAAGTGACTTTTTAAAAATTTCCCTATCTTTTTTTAATATAAACCTACATGTTCTTTTACACCAAAGTAGCTATTTATGGTCATTTATTCCCCCTTAATGATAGTAGTCATCTTTAGAATGGGGCAGATAGAGACAGAAGGGAAAAAAAAAAGGTGGGTGGGAAAAAAATTACATGACAACTTTATTTTTTATTTAAGAGAAATAGTAAATTGTAAATAATTGATTTGCAGTTACACATACAATACAATTAAAAAACATGTGTTTTTTAATATTCTATACTATTAAAATGCTTGTTATACTCCATAAATTAACATTTACATAACTTTTTTTTAATGAAAGAATGGCTGGATTCAGTGGTATCTAGCCCAGCCTCAATATTGTTTTAGAACAAAGAGCAGATAAAGAAGAATGAATCTATACCACTCAATGAAGTAGAGTCTTCAACTCGAGTTGTTTTTATACTTGATATATAAATTAATTTTAATTGTGTAAAGCTTTTCTATTGTCATTGTAGTATCATTTTTAATCTTTTACATATTATAGAAAGGCACAGAATTATGCTTTTCACAGATTATTAAAGGAATGATAATATGGAATGGCCAATTTCATCTAGGTCTATAGAGGTAAACAACATTGTAGTGTAAATAAAGCTGAGCTTGAAATGAAGAAGTTCCTGTTGTTGATCAATCATTTCAGTTGTGTCTAATTCCTTGTGACCTCATTTGGGTTTTTCTTAGCAGGGATACTGGAATGATTTACGATTTCCTTCTCTAGCTCATTTTACAGATAAGGAAACTGAGGCAAAGAGGGTTAAAGCAAATTTTCTAATCCAACCCCTTCATTTTATGGATGAGGAGAGGTACCGCTAGGGATTTGTCCAAAGTCACAGTTAGTTAATGACAGAGTTTGGAACTGAACCTTGATCTTTTGACTCAAAGCCAGTACTCTTTCCCTTATGCTATCTTACAATTGCCCAAAGATTCCAAAATACAAATGAAACAAAACCCCATTTGTTAGTCATTTATCATTTTAATGATTTCTTTTGTTTTTTAAAGTCACCCCACTATCCTTCCCTTCTCCATCTCCCTTACTCTTCAGAAAACCATTCAATATAACAAATTGATTATTTTTATCTTTTGTCATCTTTACCAGTTTTCAGGATGTGAGATGAAACCTCAAGGTATTTTGATTTGTTTCTCTTATTTTTAGTATTTTGAAGTATTCTTTCAAGGGGTTCTTAATACTTTGCAATTCGTTTGAAAATGTTTTCATCCTAAACCACTTATCTATTGGGAAATGGCTTTTGGTCACTTATATGTATAATATGTGCATGCATATGCACATTTACATAAGTGTTATTTTTTCTAATTGGATACCAAACCTTTGCCAGAGAAATTTAATACATTTTTCCTGTTTAGTCATTTCTCTTCTTATTCTAGATGCATTAATTTTACTTGTGTAGAAATCTTTGTTTCATGTAATAAAAGTTATCTATTTTATTTTTTTATAACTACCTTCATCCTATTCATGGCTGTGAGAGGTATATGATGTTTCACATCTATTTTTTAAAAAGTGTTATATATCTATTTAGAATATATTGTGGAAATGGTGTAAGGTATTGGTCTAAGCCTTTTAATAATGATAAATGGCTTTCCAGTTTTCCCAGAAGTTTTTAATCAAATAGGGATTTCTTTCCTGAGTAATTTATGTCCTCCATTTTATCGAATATAGTTTTCAAATTCCACTGTGTCTAATTCTCCTTCATCTAGTATCTTCCATTGATCTATCTCCATATATTTTAACCAATACCAGATGGTTTTGATGACTGCTATCTTAATGTAGTTTGAGTATGGGAAAGCCCCATCTTTTCACCAAGCTTGACGCCTATTTAATTAATATTTACATTGATAGTACCCTACCTCCATAGAGTTTTCATTTGCTCTAGCTCTTTTTTCCTTCCTTCTTTAAACTTTTTTTAAACCTCTTGCTATTACTGTGAAAGAAATTTCACCTATCCCAAAAGAGAACATGGAAAATAAGTAGAAAGGTGAGTTTCTACTTCTCAATCATTACTAAAAACAATTTTCAGTAAGTCTATAAAAATGCCTTTTTGAAAATAACTATGCTAGGAAATGACTCTAGGGAGAGAATAGAAAGAAATGTTGGAATTCAGAGCCTGAGGACCTATGTTCAAATCCAGGCTCTGCTATTTACTGCCCATGATTTTAGAGAAATGATACTTCAGGGATTGCATATTCTAATTTTTATTAGAGAGGCTGGACATAATGATTTTGATGGCTTTTTCTAGCTCTAACCCTATGATCTTCATGATAATATACTTGATAGTTTAATGAAAGTCTTTATAAAGAAACTGGAGTGTTTTATTGTTTTGTTTTGTTTTGTTTTGTTTTTTACCAAAAAGAATGAGAGAGCTAAGATTTCTGTGTTAGCATACATTGGGTCACACACTTTGCCTGTTTGTCAATTATATTACCCATGTTTCCATTCTTTCTCTTTGTAGCTCTGGTGAAAATTAGAAGACTCATTTCTCTTATTTTAAAAAAAATTACAAATGTTATGATTCTCTAAAATGCAGTCCTAGGCAAGTTTTCTCAAAAGAGAGATTTGAATTGTTGAAAATGAGAGGGAGAAAGAGACAGAGGGAGAGACAAACAGACCCAGAGAGACAAAGAGAGACAGAAAGAGAAAGAGAGAATGAGAATAACAGTCTTGCACAATTTTCTACTGAAAGACTTGTCTGTTTTTCATATTCAGTGCAATTAAGAAATACATGTTCCTGGCTTAAATAAGTGTGGGGGATATGGAGATACCAAATAAACTATTAGACCTCAGACTTTAAGCTTAAAAACATGTCTGTCTAGAAAAGTGCCTATTGATTTCAAATTAGAAATAAAGATTTGAGAGCTCTTGCTTAAATATTAGAGGGAAATTTTTAATACATTACATTGATCCAGTCTTATGATTGAATGTTAAAATATAATTAGTATAACATACCTTGTTGTATGTACTCGGTCATATATGTGTTCAAATAAGTCAACAAACATCTATTAATCACTTATGTATCTGACAATGTACAGAGTGCTGGGAATACAAATAGAAGTAAAAAGATAGTCTCAAGGAGCTTCCATTCTAATGTGAGAAGATAACACAAGTTGAAAATATAAAAGGCAGGAGAAAGGGGGAGGCAGCAAGAAGTTCAGAGAGTCATGAGCAGAGGTCAAAAAGGAATAACGTGGGTTGGAGCAGTTTTCTTGATATGGTAGCTCCAAGAGAAACTCTGACCAATAAGAGAAAAGGGTCTCAAAGGAGAAATAAACTTCCAGTCTAAGAAAGCTACTTGCCAGGCCATGGTAGGGAAAGAAGTCCAGAGAGAAAGGAGTTGATCTCAGAGAAGAAGGAATATTAGTTCTCCCTTCTAGAGTATTGTCAAGAAGCACGTCTTTTTTTATCTTTTTGTCCCCAGTTTTTCCAGATTGTAGGTACTTAGCATTTATTGAATTAAATTGAATTGACTTGAATTATACCTATTGGATTGAAATGTATTTCATGAAAGAGAACTGTGTCTGAACATATAGAATCTATACCATTTTGAAGTTAGAATTTCATTAATGTTCTCATTTCAATTGTCATTTTTGACAATTTTCTCAGAGGCTACATAATAATACATAGGCTGGTGGAAAGAATCGGAAAATGTATCTTTAATTTACTTGGGAGAAGGAGGGAGGCAATAACACAGAAGGATATGGCCAGAACAGCCATGAATTCACCTGGAAAGTGTAGGGAAGGAAGAAAGAAGTCATCATGTTGCAGGTTTCCACTTTATGTTCTTGCTAATTAGGAGGTAAACTCAGGTATTTATATGCTACTAAATGATCAAAAGTATAGGTAACACTCCTTTACATGTCTGCACCCTAGGAGAAAATTCCAAACTGCCCTTCCCTAGTTATAACTATGAATCCAAAGCAAAGGGGGGAAAAAAGGAAGATACTGTTACATTTGCCAAAATCAATCAATTGACTTTTAAAATGTAAATTAATAAAATAGATTTTTAAAAAATACTTTCAATGTATAATTATACTCAGTTTCCAAAGACTATAAGATAGAGATATTGCTGAAGGAAGTTTTCACATCCAGAGTTTCTTATATCAGTGAAATCACGGATCCAAACAGCAATAATAAAAAGTTAATACCAAGGTTCTAGATCAACTGCAGAGGGATGTCTGTATTACTGATACTTCTGAATTGTAAGTTAAATAAAATAATATTTTATTATTCAGAATTACTAATAATGTTTAAAAATTATATAGGGCATGTATAATAAGTAGAGAAAATCATAAATTAAAAAAAAAGTTTTGTCAAGCATTTAAGTGAGAATTTCAACTGAACAGTAAAATGACCCCTCCACAATAATCTGCTATTTTAATTTTAATATATTAATAGATACATGATCTCATCATCGGAGATAGTTTTTTCAGTGGTACAGATGACAGCTCATCCATGCTTCCTTATCCTATGTGATTCTCCCCCAGATCTTCCCATCAATTTTTCATAAGTCTATCCAGTTTGCTAGAGGACTTTCCCCATATCATTAAGTGTTAACCTGATATTCACAAGAGTTGCAAGGATAGAGGAAAATATAAAATCTTTACTTTCATTAACTCCAACAGAAAATTAGCATTTTCTTCAATTTTGAACATTGGCAACAAACTATAATAATATTAGCAGTACTTGTGATTTTGTCACCAATAGAAGTCACAGATATTTTTGTATCATATTACAGTCATCAAAGAGATCTCAAAACATCATTTAAGCTCATCATTGCTTCAAAATGAATGTAATTATTAGACTAGATAAAAAGTAGACATGCTACAAAGTTTAAAAACATTTTCATAACTCTTCTACTATAATTGGTTTCCTTTGAAATACTAGATTTTTTGCTTCCTGCTTTTAAGAGGGGGTCCACAGGTTTCCCTATACTTCTAAAAGGGCCCATGACTCAGAAAAGGTTAAGAATCCCCCTATCTAGATAAATTAATGTGTCTAGATTGTCTAAAAATTATGTTATTCTTAGTACTCTCTGTGTCTTTTTCTACCACTCTGCTATTATCACTTCAGAAATGGAAAGAGGCCACCCAGGACTGAGGGCCATTCTGCATTTTTCTGTTTTATGGGTTGTCATAGCCAAAGAATTGATCACCTGCTGGTGAGCCCACCCATGCTGAGCCTGGTTCTCAGGCAGCAGCCGTTGTACTTAAAACCCTTCCAGCTTAGTAGGACCTTCCAGGACTACTACTCCACAGGCATAGCCATAATGAGGCAACCAAGCAGGACCTAGAGAGGTTACGCTTCCATAAACAAAAATTTATGAGTGCAAAAAGCAGGGTGATACAGTAGAAAGAACATCAGTTAAGAATAAAAGAACCTGCGTTCAAAACCCAGCTATTATTATGTACTACTTGAGCATCTTCCCTTCTCTGGGCTTCAGTTTGCTCATGAGGACTTTCTTTAAAGTCTTTAAAATTTATATTCCTGTGATTTTATGTAAATGTATCACCAAATCTGGGGCATTAAATAACAGAAAAAAATCAGAAGAAAAAAAAGCTATTCACTTATCCGTAGGAATCTAAATAATTGAGTGATGGATGTAGATGAAACATCAAGGAAGATTAGGAAACTGGCAAAGAGACAAAGGAAGTTATCCAGCTCTACAGAAAAATGTTCTGTGGGATTGCTTCTTTCTCTCTGAGTCATCCTCATCTTTCCTACCACAATTGCAAGTTAATGCTACAGCCCTCAGACTCCATCCAGTTTGATTTCATCAGTGGATCTCCCCACCACATCCCACATCTGATAAGTGTTTTATATCCCTTAAGCTTCACTCAATTGGGCATAGGCCAGAGGAAAGTTATTTGGACCACAGGCTAAATGGATTGTTCATCTTGTATCACAAGTAATTGCACTGCACCTTTGGCCATGATCCCTGGATTCCGGCATTTAAGAAAATACAGAGAGGAAGAGCTGGCTATGCATGTGATTTGCTGATTACCACCACAGAAATCCCCCTTGGTCCAACCCAGCTAGCTAACATTTATGAGGTGCTTTAGGGACCTCCGGCTTCTCAGTGAGGTGAAGGGATGTCCACCCCAGACACGCGAAGACTTCCAGAATGGGTGAATGAGATCCAACAACCATGAAGGTGTTGTGGAGCATTTAGAACTAGTTGTCAGGGTTATCCACCCCATCCCAGGATCAGTCATCATGATTTTTGTCCTCCCACTGGCCTTTCATGATTCTGGAAAAAAAAGAGAGGAAGATGACTATGCAACTCTGCTTCATCTAAATATTAAACAAATCCCTTCTATGCACAAGTCAATACATCAAGTCATGATGTCAATGGTCCTCTTCAGAAACAGTTCAAACAACAATGCTTTAAGGTTCATGAAACACCCCCTGTATATTATTTGATTTGATCCTCACAACAATTAGGGTCATTGTTGACCCTAATATTGTATTGTCATAATTGTCATATTATTGTCATATTGACCCTAATATTATCTTCATTTTACAGAGGAAAAACCTGAGAGCAGTTAAGTGACTTGTTCAGAATAAAGCATTTACTAAGTATCTGAGATAGGTAATATCTTACTTTGAACCTTCTGAGTTTGGGCCCACCAGTCCATCCACTGCGTCATCTAGCTTTCTAAGGAAAAAACCTGACCCTGGGATCTTGAAAAATTAGGCAAGCTTTAGTAGGTGCTTCCCAGCCAGAAAGGCTCCCATTATTGTTCTGGTGCTAAACTAGCCATACTCCTTGAGCAATACTGGAATCTCTTTAAGCAATGGGAGACATGCTTATCTGGAGGGTTGATTATGAAATAGTGAATGTTTTTTGGCCATGACAACATCTACTCATCTAAAATGGCAATCAATTGTCTTCAGTCATAAATGAATTTGGAACTTGCCCCAGGTCTGATTGGAGCAATCACCTAAGTATTATACAAATATAATGATTTGTATGTAGGCAGCGAGGGCATAGAAGATAGAAAATAATGAGCTCAGTCAGGAAGACCTGAATTCAATTCCTTGAACTCAGACACTAATTAGATGAATGAGTCCTAGATAAGTTACTTAATCTCCCTCAGCCTCAGTTTCCTCATCTAAAAAAATATAATATTAGCCACTCCCTCCCAAAGTTGTTATAAAACTCAAAGGAGATACTTGGCAAACTGTAAGGACTATGTAAATGCTAGCTCTATGTGCACGCATGTAGTTAACAAATTCTTCTCCCTCAATGAGATGTACCAAGGCAGATTGTCTTTGTAGAACATGTTTATGAATTTTTCCTCTGTGGAAATGACTACACGACTATCTCTTCTGTGTTTTCCTAGAAGTCAGCCAATGTAAAATGCTTTGCAAAATCCTAATGTTTTCTAGAAATACTAGCTGTTACCATTATTTGGTAGTATTGTTGTATCATTTATTATTATTTCAATTTTAGACCTATCCACCTTTGGCTAGAATAATTCTTTTAGTCACAGACATAAAGACAAATACTGGTTCTATCCTCAAAATTTTTTGTTTGCTAGGATCTGCCAGAGCAAATATTTCATGGTCTTGATGAAGCATCAGAGAAGGACATTAGTGGAAGACAAATATGTCTAACAGGCAGGGCTCTGTGGGAGGTAGAGTGCCCAGACTTGGAGTTATTAGGAAGACCTGAATTATAGCTCACCTTTTCTTCTGATTAGTTTTGTGACCCTACCCAAGTCAATTAACCTCAGTATGCCTCTGGTAACTCCCTAAGATTTATCTACTAATTCTTTAGGACTTCCTTGAGTCTGCTTATTAACTAAATTCGCCTAGTCTCCTCTGGATCTATCATCTCAGTAGCAAGAGTAATCCCTCCAACAATACAGGTCTCATTCTTCCCTGCCTCTGCTTTCCAACTTCTATCTGGGTCTTCCCATAAATTCACCCCAGGGGACCCACCCAATATCCTGTAAGACTCCCTCAAATTCTCTTCACTTTAGGAAGAATGTTATTAGCTAAATTCCCCAAACTGGAAATCACAAATCCTTTAGAGATTCCCATTTGCAAGGTTAAATATATAAATGTGGATGGATATTCATGGACTGATGAAAAGTCTTTTTGAATTTAAAAAAAAAGTGACTCAGAAGATTTAACCAACCACATTCCCAATTACTCTTCTATGACAAATATAAAAGAACCATACTTAAGCATATCAATTAATTAACAAGCATTTATGAAGTGCCTACTGAAAGAAATAATTAATTCTCTCTTATATTTAATGACTAATTATTGTGTTGGGACTAAGATTTTTCTCCTTTTCTACTTCCTCATCCAGAAATCAACTAGCGTGGGAAATTTTTCTCCAAGATTTACCCAGGCCAAGATCTAATTAGGCATTAAACAAAATGCTAAATTTGGGCTAATGAGAGGATGCCTGCTCATTGTGTTTAGACTGACAGGTCTGGGTAAATGTTGATATGGATATGGTAATATGGTGATATGGAAATTGATGTCTCTTTGACTAGATCATGTGATCCAGATCATGTACCCCAAGACTCTCATTGTAATATAAACCACCTTCTTATTGTAATATCATTCTCTCATTAATTGTTAACCAATCAGAGCTGATTGCCACCCTCAGAAACATCTACTTTTCCAAAGGCATATTAACTGTGAGCCTACCTTCAGGGGATTTAGTCTAAGAGAAACAGCCAAATGACCATCCTTTTATTTATAAACATGATATCATTATTAATAAATATGATTAAATTACCCGGGAACTAAGTTTCTTGAACTTTTTAGATCTCACACTATTGCATGTCAGGTATGTTTTATGCTATGTATACAAACACATCCTTCAACTTGAAATGTAAGCCTTTCACAAACTGTCTCTAGCCTCATCTTTCCAGACCACTCAAATGTTGTTTGAGCAATGCCCAAAATTGTCCTTATGTTCGATACTACAAATTCATATACAATACAAATACAAATTGATGAGGGGAGTGGCTAGTAAAAAGTTGGAGAATCCAGAAAGGGGTCTTAAATTAAACTTTGAAGGAAGCTAGGAAGGAATTCTAAGAAATGTAAATCAAGAGGGAAAGCATTTCAGGATTGGGGGATGAGCCATGCAAAAGCACAGAAATGGAAAGTGAATGTAAAGGACCAAAAAGTTGGCCAGTTTGGCTGGAATTTAAGGTATATAAATAATAATGTTTGAACAGTGGAAAGATGGGCTAGAGATAGATTGAGAAGTGTTAAATGGCCAATTGTATTTTATTCTAGAAACAAGATGGAGCTGCTGTGAGTTCTTGAGCCCGGGAAAGACCTGTGCTTTAGGAATATCACTTTGGCAGATGCGTGGACAATGGTTTGGAAAGTGGAGAGACAGAAGACAGACTACTTAAGTGGTTATTTTTATAACTCAGGAAAGAAGGCACAAAGGCCTGACAGGGTGATTGTGTCAATGTAGACAAAGGGACAGATATGTGAGATGTGGTGGAGATAGAATCTATAAGACTTAACAATTATTTGGCGTGAGTGAAAGTGAGTTTATGATGACCCTTGGATGTGAATTTGAAACACTAGAAGGGTATACCCCTAGCAAAAATAGTTAGGAATTGTAAGTTTGTTGAGGGAGGCTGTTAAATATTACAGTAGAAAGAGTGCTGGGTTGGGAATCAAGAGAATTCAACTTCTTCACCTCGAATCCAGCCTCAGTTAACCTTGTTAACCTCAGTTTCCTCATCTATAAAATGAACTGGAGAAGGAAATGGCAAACTATTTTAATATCTTTGCCAAGAAAATTCCAATCAGGCTCGCAAAGAATCGGACATGACTGAACAACAAAAGTTGTTTTTTTTGTTTTTTTTTTGTTTTTTTTTTAGGAAAGATAATGAGAGAAGTTTTTAGCTATGCTTAGTTTGAGATGTCTATGGGACACTCGGGTAGAGATGTCAAGTGGGTGGTTGGAGATCTGGCACTAGAGCTCTGGTTTGAAATGAGAGCCGAAAATGTAGATTTGGAACTAATCTACATAAAAATGAGAATTGAATCCAGAGAAACTGATGAGAGTCTGAAGAAGAAAGGAAGTCTGGGGCCCAGAATAGACCCCTGAGGTACTTACAGGGTGGATCATGAACCTATAAAGAAGATTGAGAAGGCAGAAAGAGAAACCCAGAGGAGTAATGTCAGATACTCAGAGAGAAGAATCTCCACAAAGTTGTGCTGGTACCATATAAAGGAAGATCTCAAAATGTATTACAGGGACACAAGTCCCTTGAGATTAATCAGCAGACAGAAAAATATCTCAAGTATCGAGCCACATGAGTAGTACTTTCTATTGGCCAAACCACACTTTCTAGTCCACTTCACATAATGGGCACTTGATGCTTTTTCCTTCCCAAAAATAAGTTGCCTCTCTGAGAAAACACAAAGAACGTGTTTAAGAAGGAGTTGAGAATGAAAATGTAATTAATACTAGGGAATTCCTTAGCAGCTTTTCATCTAGAACATTATAAAGACATATAATATCCTACCAAAATATATAGTATTTAATAAATAATTGATAATAAATAAATAATTAACTATAACTAAATAAGCCCATCTAAAGATAAAATATTATATAGGATCTGTGAGAACATTAGATGTTTTCCTTTAAAAAAACATACTAGAAATAAGACTTTTGAGATGTGGTGGACATTTGGGGGAAGGGAAGAGTCCCATGCTCTTAAGCAATTTTGCATATAATATAATCCTCTGAGCCAGTATAGAAATAGCCCAGAGGCATCGTTTACATTCCATATTATTCTGAAGTGCTATTATCGCTGCTGTTAATATTGCCACAGGAACATAAAAAAGTAACATGTCTTAAGGGAGCTGAGTCGGCTTGGTTTAATTGGCTTGCTTATCTCTGCACGGCTCTATAATTTACCTCTTGTGGGAGTTTTGACCTATAATTATCACCTTGTGTGTTTTCTTTGTTATGGAACTCTGGGAGTCATAGCAACAGGGCTGGTCATCCTAGGGGTGGTCATTTGGGATAGTGATGAAAACTTCTTGTTTATATTAGTTAAACGAATGCAGCATTCTTCCAAGAGTGGGGGGCCAAGTTGCAGGGACTGATGGAAAGGGGGTGGGGGACCTGCTCATTTTATTCCAAAGGTTAGGTAGCAGTCAGTTGTAAGAGGTGATTCCCTCATCTGATGAGGATTCAGAGAGGATGACTACATTTTATTTCAGCAACAATAAGGTCTTCTATAAAAAAGTTTCCTCTTACTAAGTATTTTATTTTCAATGAATATAGGCAATTGTTTAAAAAAATGCAAAAAAGTCTACAATTTTAGAAATAAAAATGTTCTTACTCACTTCTAATATTCTTCTGCCTCTGTCATTATTGTTAATCATAGCAATCACTAATAGTATATATATATCCTGAATGATTGTAACTAATGTTGCTTATAATAATTTTATATTTTAATTTTTGTTTTATTTTTAATATTTTATAATTGATTTTTTATATATAATGAATCATTATAAGTAATAGTTATTTAATGATTTACATTACAATATTACAACCCAGATAGATCAAGTGCTGGGCTTGGAAGAACTGGTTCAGATTCAGTCTCTGAGGTTTACTGTGTCCCAACAAGTATTTAACTTAACCTCTTTAGTGCCTAAGGCAGCTTCTGAGAACCAGTCTCCTAAGTCTTAAAAAAATTATAATCTACTTTAGAGAAAGAAGTTCCCACACCTGGACTTCATCCCACTTGTGAAATCACAAATCTTCCTGTATTCAAGAATAGGTGACTAATATTATACTTATTATGACTAATATTGGGCTGCCTTTTAACATGAATTTAATAACACATTATTAACATTGAATCAAGTTGGTATTTCCATCGCCTGTTTTATTCATTGCCTGGTCATAGTTAAAATAATCATGCAAATTTGCAGAGACCTGACACCCTAGCTGGATTAAACCATGATGAGACCAAAAGAAACTTTAAAGTATAGCAAATAAAAATTGAAATGGCAAATTCGTCCAACCATACAGGAATCATTTTGACTTTTTATTTCTAATTAAACCTTAAACATGATAGTGACTGGTAAAAGTTTCACAGGGCACATTTAAAATATTTGTAGACCTGAAGTTGCTTTTTTTTCCTAATTTTCTCCAAATCTCAGTTTGAATGAAATTAGCTGAACATTCTTGGCTACTAAATTTTAAAATTAAAATTAAATTAAATTTTTAAAAAATTAAAATATTAATATGATAGAAATCTACAGTTAGAATCATGAAAATTGATGATTCAGAATCCAGATCCTTAAAATATTTCATATATTTCCCAAAACATTTTCATGTAGTTCAAAACAGGTTTTGTTTCTCCTTGCAGGTATGCATGTTTGTTTGTTTTTAACGAAAAGTTATAAATCTTTATGAATGGTTCCATAGAAACAAAGTTTTCTATGGAGAGCAAAATTTTAAAAGGCATATTTTTTGTGAGTTATAAGGTGACTTTCTTTCCAAGACTGTCTTTTTAAAGGAAATACAAATTTGGCTTTTATTTGTTTGTCTATTTGTTTTATGCAGACCTTTAATGCCTGAAGAATGCAGACCCATCATTCAGCCCATACAGCCCCTAACATCGGAATGTTCTCGACTTTGTAGAAATGGCTACTGCACTCCTACGGGGCGATGCTGCTGTAGTCTAGGTTGGGAGGGTGACTTCTGCAGAATTGGTTAGTATTTCACCATAACTGCAAGGGTCTGGAATAGGAATGGGGGTAAGGGGGAGAGGTGGGACTTGTGTGGGAAACAGGACTTTCACATACTCAATAATTCCACTCCAGTCATTTTTTTCTAGAAACTTCAAAAGTTTAAATGGCATTTGCCAATTTGCAAAAGCATCAAAGGAGATTCTTTTTCAAAGGTTAAAAAGGAAACTTTTCCCTTATTTTCATGGGCTGAATTCTACATTTCTGTAAGCCAGCCTTATCTGTAATGGGAGGATTTATAGGGGATGGAATCTAACTAAGATGATTTTTCCATTACGAATTTTAAGATTTCTATACACAAGCTAACTTCTTCTTCAAAAGGTAGGAAATCCAATGGCATAGCATCATGTGTGCAGTTGCCCATTTCCTGCTCATTTTTTTTCCCTTCCATTTAGAAAGGGAGCACAAGACACTTATCCTTAAATTGGCCCTTCCATAAATCTGTGCATTCGCTACAAGAGAGTGAACCTTAGCCTAGGCTCTGCATAAAGAAGGTTTAAAAAATGTGGGCTAACATTATGGCATTAAATTGAAGAGAATTCAAAATATTATACAAAAGAAAGGGTTATCTCTGGCTAGTCTTACTTTCCTTCTTCCATTTTTCTGATCAAACCAATTTGGTTTTAAATTATGTGCAAGAATAAATTAGCTTAAACTCAGAGATTTACAGAAATGTATGCATTTGTATTACATTTGAAGGTATGTGTGACCTAGAAAAGAAAAACAAACTACTAGGGGAAAGATGTCCAAATATTGAGGTCAAATCTTGCCAACAAGAATAAAACTCCTAATTTAAGTTGGATTTTACTTTCATTTCAAATAGGAAACTCATGAAATTTCCTGTTACTCAAATCCTTTTTAAATGTCTTTTTTATTTATTTTAAAGATTCATTCTGCAACAGTGTTAGTCTGATATTTAGAATTAGATAAAACTTTTATTTTAAAATGCATCATAAATTTAATTGATGCTAATAAAAATAATCAAATAAATATATACATTAAAGAATAAAATCTTGCATAATAAAGCAGAACCAAATGACAATGAGCAACATGGAAACAAAAAGTTTTGTTCTGTAATTTTTCCACATCTGTCTAAAATTTTGCAGCCTCTGGATATTTCTTCCTTTCTGCTTTTCTTGCCTTCTGTAGGACCCACAAACTCTGGTACACAGTAAACAATAAATGCTTGGTGACAAATCAATAAAGGTTACATAGTTAAGCTAATATTCAAAAGAGCCTTAAACTGGCTACCATATTTCCCAAGGACCTACTATAATAATCAGTTAATTTTAGGTGGCAGATAAGATCTATCTCCTCATTTCCCTTTTTCATCACTATTTAACATCATGCTAATAGTTGTAACTTGTTTTTTTGGAAATGAGGGAATGAATCCTAAATTTTAAAAAATGGTTCGACTCATGTGAATTTCACATTTTTAGTTAATAATCTAGTGACGTTCACTATTTTAGCCATTATCTACAAAGCATATAACTTCTATAGAAACAATGACTAATATTTAAAATGTTGATATGTTGAACCAATTTTTAAAATGTGTTATATGTAAAGAAAACTGCAGATTGGTATTCTTGTTCCAAGAAAGAAAATGTTTGTGCATATATATACACACACCCCTTAATACATCTTTCCTGATTTTGGGGACTATATCATTTCCTTTCTAGACATCAGCACCCATACTTTTGGCAGCCATTCTGAAAACTTAAGCTAAAGCATTTAGAAAGGCAAGAATAGCCTTGCCTGCAGAGTTGGAGAGTCAGAATTTAAAGAAAATACTATGGGGTTTGAATACTCCCACCAACCCCTTTGGGGGAAGATTATGACTCCCATAACCAGATTAGAAGGATAATAGTAGACATGGCTACCTAATCTCCCTCTTTCATTGTTGTGAGTAGCAAAATATCTAAAGTTTAGACTATGGATTAGGGGAGGTGGCAGAAGTCAAGTCTCTGTGTCAAGGTATTAGAAGGTGCCATCACAGCCAAGTTTAGACTGCCCAGCCCCATGAAAGTGAACAGAAATCTGGGGAAATAAAAACCCCTCTTCTTTGGGCTTTAAATTTTAATTTGAAAAATCAGCACACAGATAACAAGTCCTTCAGTATCCTAACAGGGACAAAGGAGGAATTTCTTTGTGTAGACCTAAACCCCCATTAGAAAAGGCAGTTGATTTACTAGGGGATTTTTTTTAGGGGGAAGGAGGAACCTTAGTAAATGTTGCTTATTCAGAAATAGCTTCATAGTTCTAAAATCATTTTAGATTGGCCGCTGGCCATGGTGACACACATCATGTAATCCCAGCAACTGGGGAGGCTGAGACTAATGAATCTTTTGAGCTAAGGATTTCTGAGCTACAGTAGCTTATGCCAGTTGGGTGTCCATAGTAAGTTGAGTATTAAAATTGTGAGACCCTGGGATCAGTTGACCACGAGGTTGCTAGAGAAGTGTGAATGGTAACAACAGGTTATAAAGTTCCCTTGCTCAACAGTGGAACCAGTCCCATGACTCAGCCTGGACAAAATAGGGATACACACACACACACACACACACACACACACACACACACACACACACACACACACACACACACACAATTTGATAACAATAACAAAAAAAAAGGAATATAATTTCAAATCACAAGATCCCATGTGTGTTTTTGAAACAACCATCTAGCAACAGTGAGCTTCCTTTTCTTTATTTCTACATTTACAGAATTTGCTTTTCTTCCCTTTAATTTTTATTTATTTTTTCTTCCTTTTATTTTCTAGCAAAATGTGAACCAGCCTGTCGCCACGGAGGAGTTTGCATTAGACCAAATAAATGCCTATGTAAAAAAGGGTACCTGGGACCCCAATGTGAACAAGTGGATAGAAACATCCGCAGAGTTACCAGGGCAGGTATTCTTGATCAGATCATTGACATGACATCCTATTTGCTGGATCTAACAAGTTACATTGTATAGTTTCGGGGACTTTTTGGATTCTCCTTCCTGATGGGCATTTATTTTTAATCCTGTCATTTAAAAAAGAAAAAAAAACAAAAAAACAAAATGAAAAGACTGTTATCCTGCTACAAACTCCTGTGATTTCATTTCCTTTTTTATTAATTTAAAAATCACTTCTACAAACATGCAGATACTGTGTGTGTATATATATGCCTGTGTGTGTATATAGATAATATGTTATAATATATACGTATATATACACACACATGTATACACACACTCATTTATCCCCTATCCTCAACCCCACGAGTGTAGCTGCTTCTTGGTGGATTTGTTTTTAAACTACATTTCTTTATATGGAGTAGTTTACACAGCGAATCCACTGTATACTGAGAAAGGACATTTTTATGTCACCAGAATAGACTCTTGGATATCCCAGCCATTTTGTGTCTGTAATAACTAAGAAAAAATTTTAAGATGGAGTTTTGAAACATTACATTGTATAAACTGATGGATTTAATCCTTTTTTAATGTAACATTTTTAAATAGAAGGACTATATGATGAGATAATGTTTCAGAACTCCTTGATGCATTTCTGAATGGGCAACTTGATATAGAATTGTAATCTTCACCTTCATCGATGTATTGCATTCCAGAATGTTATGCACTTATCTTTTTATTGGCATAGAAATCGGGTTACCCCCATCTTAATCTCAAGATTGTTTTCCAGTGTTTTATAATTAAATTATATCAGCATATTTCAAAACCAATCATCCTAAAAGGTCTGTTTTTATTGTATATTTTATTTAACAATAGGCACTGGGTTCATGTTACATATTTATATTATTTTATTTTATTTTTATAATATAGACATCACCTAGATGAAACCGCTTTACCATGTCCTGTAAAATACTAAAGTTACATTTTTCACCAACTTAATTGGAATGACGGGGAGTGAGAGAGCAAACACGCTCTTTAATGTGCTGTGGATCTAAGCTAGCCATGTATCCTTGGGTCAACATGTAATCATTCAAGACGGGATGAAAAAAAGCAAGAAAACAACCAGTCATTTAAAAATTCCAGCATTAAACATTTGTAAAGTGCTTTTCACCATAGCAGGACTGCCCAGATTGTATGGGATTAGAATGGTGCCGATTTCACACTGCATGGAACTCTCCTGGAGAAGAGCTTGTCCCGAACCAATCTTGGAAAGCTCTTAACATAACGAATTCTTGCCAAATAGGACTTTTCATGTAAGCGTCCCTCCAGATGCCATGGAAATCTTCACTTTGGTTAATGTATCAATAAATCTTCTGTAAATGTATTGTTCAGATTTTTAAAGAAATGAAATACTCTAATTTAAACCTGAGAAAGACATCCTCTGACTGGTTGGCCTTTTCTTAATGGTTTTAAGTGGCCAGTTTGCCACGTTTGGATTGTAATAATAGATTAGGTTTCTTTGCACTACTGAAAAAAAAAATCTACTCATGGTGAGCATGCTCCCACCTTGGTGTTCCTATAAACACCTGTTCCTTCTGAGTCCTGGGTACACTATTGTAAAGTAGGCAATGCAGGCTGGTTTTTCAAATGTGCTCCATTTCTCACCTTTACTAAAATAAGCCTTGATTGTGGAGTGATGAAGGAAGAGGAGGGGAGAGGATGAGGAACAGTAGTATCTTAGGAGGCGGTATTTCTCTGTTGTTTTAAAGTGAGAGCTCTGTAATTAAAGCCAGGGAGCATTTGTAACTAGACCACAATGCAAAAGGATGCGTTAAGTCCACTGCATTTGTCTTCCATATATGATTGCTTCAGTTTCCAGTGACCTCATGGCAAATGGAAATTGGTTGAGAAATCTTGGTCCAGTGCTTCTTGAACAATACCCTGCATTAAAAAGTGCATGCATAATTTTGCACGATTTAGATTCAATTGACAGTCTATTCAAAGAAGTCTTGGGATTAAATGAGCATGGAGACCAAATTGCCCTCTTACCCCAGAAAAGGGGTGGTCCCTGCTAGTTCCACTAACACTCCATTGGCCCAATGGTGTGACAAATCTTGCAATGAACCCTGCAGCGGCTTGCATCTGTAGGTTAAGAGCAGTCTTTTGTCTCCTTGCTTTCTCTTCCTAGCCCCAGTGCTAAATTCCATCACAAAAAAAGTTTGACAATTAAGAAAATGTCCTGACAACCATTTTTTTGTAAATTGACCTTACCATCTAATCTTCCCCTAGTCAACGTGGGTGACATTAACAAAATGTGAACTTCTCATGAATAAACCAGCTGTCTGAATCTGTCAAATCATGCAGTTTTATTACATACTAAACTCTTCATAGTTTCTGCAAAAAACACTAGGGATACTGCCTGCTTTTCAGCAAAATCTGAACCATTCAAACTTTCTTCTTCCATACTTAACATATTTCCAAAACAGATATCATTTGCCCAACATTTCTTTTGTCAGTTAAAATGTTTCCCAAGTTGAAAGAGTTCCAAGTAGCTTTAGAAATCCTCATTATCCTCATTTGTCACTGCTTTGCTTGCTGTGGATTTTTGGAATAGAAGATGAAACTCTAAAAGAAAGATAGCTCCTGAGTCTTGTGGATTCCAAACTTAAACACACTATCCGGTCCCTGTTGTTGTTAAGGAAGAAGATATCAAAAACTAATAACCAAAAATTCAAATTTGCTTCCTCATTTTTTTTAATCCAGAGGACTTTTCTTTCAGAACAACTTTTCATACATACCTGTAGAAAATCTCAAGTGACTTATGATGAAAAGCAGGTAGGAGCTGGTTGAGGTATGTTGTAAAAGATAATTATTTTACCCTATGTAAGTCAATCATCATTTAGCTCCCACAACTCATGTTTTAAAATGGAAGTGAGGAAATATTTACAAATGAAGAAAAATACTAGAGAAAATAATTATATATCAAACACTCTTTTATCCCACATCATTAGCTTAAACTTAAAATAAGCTTGACAATAAGGATCTAGTATTGGAGTTGCCCAGTGGAGAGGAGAGGAGAGGAATGCCATACTTTTCTACGGTCCCTTTGCCCTCTAATGCCCTCCCACTCCAATAAATAAAATTGCCAGTCTGTGAGAACTTTATCATGAGCTGATACACACTAATTCTCTTCACATGCATTGAAGGTATTACATCTAGTTATTTGTTTCCCACCTGAAAAAAAAATCAAAATTCATGGTAATAAGATGACTAATCTAATAATTACCCAATACTTAAGTTATCTTCATACCATCTGGTCTTCATAATATTTATGGCACCATCCACTGAACTGTCTGTTCAGTCTTGTGAAATACATATTAGTTTATGTATTTGTCCCATTAAGCCCTGGGTCTTTATTGTGTCATTGATCCCTTTGGCAGACTGATGAAATCTATCAATCCCTATTCAGAATGATTTTTGCAATGCATAAAATAAAATATATTGAATTTTAAAAGAAAATAGTTACACTGAAATCTATTTACTAAAATAATTTAAAAACAGTTTTCCAGACTCCAGTTAATGAACATCTGAACTAGCCCGGCTTTTTTAAGTGGAACTGATTGTCTTGGTCTGCATCAAACCAAAAGAGAAACCAATCCTAAAGTAGGAACAAAAAAGATTAGATCAGTGCCAGTGAGAAATAATCAACCCTTGAACAACAAATCAATTCAGCCCATATTCATTGTGAGCCTACGTAGAAATGCTGCCTCCAGCATTTTTCTTTTTCTTGCCTCCATTCATCCTTTCCTCACCTTCTTCTCTGAGGGCCTTCTCTAGTGTTTTAGTCTGAGTAGATATTGTCTCACAACATCCATATTTAAGAGTCTCAAACTCTAATCTCCTTCGACATTTTCACTACAAATTATACCACTGGTGATGTCAAGTTCAGTATTCCCAAGTCAGATTCTCCATGATGGACAATAGTCAAGGGTCAACCTAGAAGGCTAAGCTGTGTAGCCAGTCAAGCTTGGGGAATGAAATGAAGTCTTAATGTTCCAGCTCAACCAGTTTCGTCACCACCACAAATCCATATGCTTTAGGTCAAGGGCATCAGTATAACATATTCTGCTTATGGAGTATAGGGTTCAGCTGGGCGGGGGGATACGGGAAAGAAAGTTAGCAGCTGTTTCCCACCTAAGTAACAGTTGTCACACTTTACATTGACTCAATGTAAAGAACATTGTTCCAAGAGCAATTATCATGGACATTGAAAGAGGAAGAGATCAAAGTGTTTTGTTTTGTTTTTTTAATATGGACTTTATAGACTTTCTATTTCACATTTGGGATTGATCTGGGGAGGTGAGGAGATGGAAGCACACATTCTAGTATATGTGAACTCCTATATTGATAAAAACTACCCCAGAAATTTTAGAGTGCTATTATGAATGCTTATAATAATGAAGAAGGTTCTCCTTAAATTAAGTAAGACAGAAAAGGAGAAATGAATGTGCTTCATTTTAATTTCTTCCCCTGCCTTTCGCATATAAACTAGTCGCACAGGTAATAATAAATAAGACTTGAAGAAGAACAAGAAATGCTAAGTACATGAAAAGGAATGTACTTTTGGCTATTACACCACAAAAAGGGCCATTAGGCCTTTTAAAAACACTCAAATTCTTGCAGGTGTTATTTCTTTCAAAGCTTTCCTTTTGTCTATAAATGAATCACAAAATCATAACTATTTAAAATAAGATTTAATCCAATGTGTCCCTTATCAGATCAATAGACATTCCAGGTTAAATATATCCATTTATTACACTTGTGGTTTTTAAAATTAAATTTCTCTTTTAAAATATATGAAGTTGGGGGCAACTAAGTGGTGCAGTGGATAGAGCACCAGCTTTTAATTCAGGAGGATCTCAGTTCAAATCTGGTCTCAGACACTTAACACTTCCTAGCTGTGTGACCCTGGGAAAGTCAACCCCAGCCTCAGGAAAAATAAAATAAAATAAAATAAAATATATGAAGTTGACATATACTCATTTAATTTCATTTCCCATAATTTTTTAAAAGTAGATATGTGATATTGAGGACATAGTAATGAGAAAATAGTCAAAGAAGAATAGTCCCATTTATCAACATAGCACATAGTGTCTACCATTTTTATCCAGCCAGAATTATCAACTTGTGTCCAAAAGATCTGCAGCATCAGGCCTGTCATGAGTTATAAAAGTTGTCATATGATGAAGTTGGCAATTAAATGCTATTTTCTTCTTTGTATATGAGGTGAGAATGATATATATCATTAAATTTCAAAATGTGTGTGTACATATATAGGCAGGATATACATAAGAGGCACTAAATAAACAATGAACATTCTCAACTATTTCCAATATTTTTTTCTTCGGAGGCATGACTGTCAATGTTGGAGTGGGAATAGTGATGAATTTTGTTATGACCCAGTAATAAATCTACCATATTTTTCTGGGGTTGAGGGTAAGAGTAGGAGGATTGCCTTAGATAAAAGAGGAAATTCTCCACAAGTAGAGAACTGTTCCATGTATTTTATCTCTTGCTCCATTTATTAATAAACTGTCGATAGTGTTCCGCTTTAAAGAAGAATGTCATTCCAATTTCAGTTTCTACCATAAAATGCACTTTTCTATTTGGACAGTCATATAGGTTGGACAGGTCATTAATTCAGAAATTTTCAGTCATGCATTTCTTGGGATAAAATTATGGGCCAGTGGGACCCTTTTAAAAGAGCCAGACCAACACCTACATCATAGACTCCAACAGATAATTTGATTTTAAGGGACAATCTGTCCTATAGGGTATTTGAAGACATGTGACAGAGATAATTTTAATGGGTTCTACTGTCTTATTTTTATCAATGTGGAATTTGACTATTCAGTAATTAGGTTATTTTTTTAAGTAAACATAAAATGTGACAAGGATTAAGTATAAAAATGTGAATATCACAAGAATATCACTTGAATCTCCTGGATTTCTCTATTTCTGACAGATTTGTTACACTATCACTAAATTACTAAATTATTGTCTCATAATTCTTTAAACATACTTTCTCACTTTTTAAATTTTCTTTTGAGTAAACAGAAATAGTGAGAATAGTCTCTCTGAACTCTTTTCCCCAGAAGCTATCCTTACTAATTCACGTTAACATCTTTGACAGTAAAGGACAGACAGCTGTGACAACAAGGTTAAAGGGCAGGTACACGTTGAAGGGATCAAGATTCATACACTTGAGATTGTTGCAACTGTTTTGGTGAAGAACTCTACACTTTTCTTAGTACAGTTTCTTCTTCTGTTTTCCAAGTTTAATCAAGGAAAAATAGTGTGCATAATATTCCATAAGACAGCATTCATTCATTCATTCATTCAATAGATATTTTTAAGTGCCTACTATGGACATGGCACTGGGCTAAACCATTTACGGGAGGCAAAAAGGTGTAAGATCATGGAGGCTGGGATCTCTATGCTCAAAAGTCCATTGGAAGAGATGGAGAATATACATCCAGCTATCTCCACTTTAGCTCTCTATCAGCATCCGGCAAGACCAGTATATACTGCATACAATACATCAGTGTGGATTTGTATGCAGAAGCACACCCATGTATATGTATGTATTTATCTACCTGTACAAACACTATATATGTATACACACTATCTATGTAATATATATGTATAATGCATATAAATTCTAACAAGTGTATTTGTGTTATCTGGAAAATGAAACACTTGTATCTTGAAGTGGTAAATGCAGAGAACTGGTTTTATTGTTGATCTGTGGATTTAATGATTTCTAGACAAAAAAAGGATGTTTAAGTGTATAATTTCTTTCCTTAATTTAATATATTTATGTAAATGCATGCCTGGAATTCTGGTTAGATTGATGGTGTTGTCCTTTAAACTGATAAAATGTATTAAACTTTATCTTATGAGCTAATGTACATGTGCTATTTTTAAATTATTTTGACTTTAGTCATTTAAAAACTCTATGGTAAAATGAATAATTTGAAGTGCATTAATGTTTTTCATCATTGCAGCAACTTTATAAACAACCATTTTGAAAGCAGTCTACATCCAATTTATGTCCCCACAAATCATCCTTGGCTTTTGATAGTTTTTTCATGCTCAGACTTAGAAGTTTTAATTCATAAAAGGGTTTCACCAATATTGAGATCTGATTTAGTGTTTAATGGAATACTTATGACTCGGATGATATGATCTTAAAGGTTCTAGGAGTATCCTTCTTGCCAAATCATCCTCTTCTTTTTCAATCCCTCAAAGAGACTTTTGCTATTTCCTGCCTGATAATCAAGATTTTTTTGAGGAGAAATAAAGTGCTTCCATCCACAATTATAAAGATTAGTTTTAAAATGCAAATACAATGGGAGAAACATCCCATGGATGTATATTTAGTTTAAGGTGTAAATAAATGACTGATATAAGATTTTTATACAAGAGCTACACTCACTAGAGGAAATATAGAACATAGGGCATTGGGTCTTAGACACTTAAAGTGGAGAACTATGGAGGTGAGAAAAGATCCAGAAATGAGAGGATGGGAATCACTCAAAACAGGTTTTTCCTATTTAAAATTTTGTCTATGTTCATATAAGTGTGAAATCAAAAAAAGTCAGATAGATATAGATATAGAGATGATGGATAGATAGATAGATAGATAGATAGATAGATAGATAGATAGATAGATAGATAGATAGATAGATAGATAGATATAGATAGATGATAGATAGATAGATAGATAGATAGATAGATAGATAGATAGATAGATAGATAGATAGATAGATAGATGATAGATAGATAGATAGATGATAGATAGATAGATAGATAGATAGATGATAGATAGATAGATAGATAGATAGATAGATAGATGATAGATAGATAGATAGATAGATGATAGATAGATAGATAGATAGATAGATAGATAGATAGATAGATAGATAGATAGATAGATAAGATAGATATATAGATAGATAGATAGATAGATGATAGATAGATAGATAGATAGATAGATAGATAGATAGATAGATAGATAGATAGGTAGATAAGATAGATATATAGATAGATAGATAGATAGATAGATAGATAGATAGATAGATGATAGATAGATAGATAGATAGATAGATAGATAGATAGATAGATAGATAGATAGATGATAGATAGATAGATAGGTAGATAAGATAGATAGATAGATAGATAGATAGATAGATAGATAGATAACTAGATGATAGATAGATAGATAATCTGCTCCTTTATTCCTACTTATGCCAAAAAATGCATTTTGATCAAATCTAGAAATCTAGCTGGGGACAGTAGGAGGTCCTTGATAAGGGGTAGTGTATTCAGTGAAACTTCGTTGTAGCAATTATTGGTACCTGACAAGTGAAGCAAATTCACTTTTTACAATTACTCTAAATACCACTTAGTTCATCATTATCATAGACCTCCATAGGAGCAGAATTTTGTTTCCTGAACTATATTATTAGCATTTGGAAATATATACCATATAATTTAGCCCTCGTTTATATTATCTCTTTTTCTTTCATAAAAACACATTTTTGTGGGTATATATCCTATTTGCATATATATAGTATATAATGTACACATATATGTGTATGTGTATATATGCATATATACATACATATCACACATCAAGACAGCTATACATGCAATATACCCCTCTACGTATACACATATATACATATGTGTACGCATAGACATGCATGTATGTATATATGCACAGTATCTTCTCCTCTCTAAGAAGACTAAACTTCTTGAAGGGGAAGGGTTGTTTTTTTCTACGTCTTGACATCCTTCAGAGTACCCATAATCAATATAATAAACATACAGACAACAGATTGAGTCAGTAAAGTGTTAAGTGTAGTGTTAAAAAAATCTGGACTCAAAGCCCCTTCTTACAGTTAATAGCTAGGCAAATCACTTAAAACTCTATGTGCCTTGAGTAGTCTCCTAGTATTTGTCTACTAAGTCAGAGAATGATTGCAGCCTTCATTGATGAGAAAGTTCCCAAATGAAAAGCTCCCATACCTGGAACACTGTCCCTCACTTCTGCCACCTGGCTCCCCTACCTTCTTTATTAGCTGTAGTTCAACCTTCCCCCAAAAGCTTTCCTTTATTCTTGAAGCCTTTCTGATGTTATCCATTCTGTATGTAAATATACACATATGCGCACATGAATTTACACACACAAAATATATGTGTGTGCATCCTGCATATAATGTATCTAAACATATATAGTCTCTCTATATGTGTGTGTTTGTTTGTAAATATATATATATATATGGTATATATATTCATCTTGCACATATGTATATACACATATACAATGTAAGCACATATATAAATATACACATTTATTATTTATATGTAGTTCACATGTTATCTCCCCTACACACACACTTTTAGATTGTGAGCTTCTTCACAGTAGGGCTGTCTTTTGTTTGCTTTATAAACACAGCATTTAGAACAAGTTTAGTTCATACTGAATACTTAATGATAGTTGACTGATTGAATTAATGAATGATTCAGTAAATAAGGCAAACAGTACTGTGCAGCAGTTCCAAATCAGGATGAATTCTATGAAGATCTCAAATATGGCCCTTATAAATCTGCATTACATTGTATTTTATACATAGCATAAGGAGAAGAATCTGACTTCCAAATTAAATAGGTTATTTAGGAATCAAAAAAATCAATTAATGCTATCATAGAATATTTTCACAACTCAAATATCAGGAAAGATACTAATTCTTACTAATTTGGGGACAAGTCTCATAGCCTCTCAGAGTCCATTTCCTTTAAGTATAAACTGAAGATAAGAATACTTGCATTTCGCATGTCAGGGTTTTGATGAAGAAAGTGTTTTGGAAACCTTAAAGTTCTCCATAAATATGTCATTATTATTATTCTCATACCATGACTATAAACAAACTGTCTGGGATTTCAGTTTTTTTCATCTGTAAAATGAAAGAGTCAGGATAGTTGGGCTCTGAGGTCATATCAGCTCTAAATTTAGAAACTTATGACCTATCAGACCAGTGGCTAATGAGGCAGATGAGTAGAGAATTGACTGCAGTGTGAATGGGGGGCTTGCCCATTCATAGATTGTCAGCACCAAGGCCAGAGAAGGTAAAGAAGTTATTATTAGCATTAGCAGGGGTCAGCATTATGGCTAGTGAAATGCATTGGTCAGCCATAGCTGATATTTGCCAAGGTTTTTTAAACTGTGGGTCATGACCCATATGGTTATGTAACTGATTAGGAGGGCCACAAAATTATGATTTATTATCATAATTTTGGCTTGTACACCTATTTTATATACCTATATACTCAAGGTCATGAAAAAAATTATTTGGACATAAAGAGCTTGTAAGTGGAAAAAGTTTAAGAAACCCTAGTCTACATCATACATCCATATATACATCCATACATATATACACATACACACACACACACACACACATACATATATATATATATATATATATATATATATATATATATATATATATATATATATATATATATATATATATATAATGTATGTAGCTAGGAGAAAGAAAAAATTGCTGCTGATGGTATAAAATAATTAGACTCTCCTCAACTGAGTAACTTGCTGATAGTTGACAATTTCCAAGAGGAATTTAGACTCAAATAAGCTTTCATAACTCAAAAGGTTATGGTTACATTGTTTGTGGTCCAACCAGTGTTACTTTAACTCTAAGCCATAGGAAAATGACTGGGAGAACAGAGTAGTAGTAGAAAAGAATGAAGTGTCTGTCTCCCCTCTTCTCAACATACTTTTGTGTTATGTTTATGATTTGAATTCACTGGTCACTAAGGGTCGTCTCTCTGGTAGAAGTAAATCTGTATGATATGGTCATCCTGACTGAATAGGCTACATCATTGTCCAAATAATTGTCTGAAGCTGAATCTGAGTAGACTCAATCAGTCAGAGGATGTGTGTGTGTGTGTGTGTGTGTGTAAGAGAAACAAGTCAAAGGGATGGAAGAGGAGAAGGAGAAAGGGAGAGAGAGAAGAGAAAGAGAATTTACTCATTGCATTAGAAACTTGGAGATTTGCTTTTTGCTATTTTTCCAGTAGGTGTTTCTTAAAGCAGCAGCCACACTTCATCTCTTCTCAGGACAAGCACTGGTTCTCCTACTTAAAGATCCAAAAAAAAGTCCTAAAGAAGCCTAATCCTGCATTTATCCAAAGAAATGAGGGGAAGCATTTATTAGAAAAACAGTACACAGTGTACAGAAGAACAAGGCAAATTAAATGTTTCTTTCTATATTTTCACAACCTGATTTATATTCATGTTTCCATAGAGTATTTTGTATCACGAATACCCAAACTTTGTAAAGTCTGTGTAGTTCTTTACTATAAAAATTTGTTCTTGTGGCTGTGCCAGCATTAGAAAGTGCTGGAGCTCACTCTTGTAACTTAGTAAGATGTTGCCAGATTCCTTTGACATATTTATAGTCTTATAATTAAACTAGTCCTTGATTCAAAATCCATGTGGCTCATATGTAGTCATTAGGATATCATGGACACCCATTTCTATGGTCAAAGCAATTGATGAAATAAAGTTTTCTGCAGAAGGGCTTCACTTCTCAGAAGATAAAGGAAGATACTAAGCAAGCAACACTGTGTCCATGAAGAACATTTAGCATGTGATAAGAATGTTGGGTAAAAATTGTCATGTCATATTAATGACAGGAGAAAGTTAAGAGAAAGTATAGAATGAATTCATCCCCTGAAATTTGAACATGGAAGATGGCTTAAGAAGTTCTCAAAAAGAAAATTCTGACTATTTAGTTATGAATTATAGCAGTAATGAAGGGAAAGGAGAAGCATCTAAAAACAAATGGCATGGCTTCATTGGGAGTTGCCTGAATAGCTTAATTTTTTTAAAGGATAGCTTAAATTTTAAATTTAGCTTAAATTTGTAAAGGATATACACCAAAAAATAGAAAGAGAGACATATCTCCAAAGATATGAAAAACTCATGTGATTATAAATAATAGGAAGATTAAAATCCAAAATCCAGAATAAACTCAGACTAATGAAAGATTATCATCTTTAGTAGACAACAAAGAGCTAAGGACTTTGTTTAGGTACATTCATTGTAAAATGAATATTCTCTCTTTGGGGAAAAGGGTTTAAGGTAGAAGGATGAGAAGGTGAATTTTATTAGATTTTTAAAAAATCTTTTTTAAACAAAAGTCAGATGAAGAACAGGGATGGACTGGGCCAACTGACTGGAGCAGACAATGAAAATAATGAGGAGTGGGGGAGGCAAACTACTAAGTCAGCAAAGTAAATGGTCTTAAAGTAAAAGAATGTATCATAAATTCATTTTATTCCAAGATAGATGACAGGAGAGAAAAAAATGTACCTGTTGTTTAGATGAGTTCATTTCCTTTAGTCCAGATGAATAAAAACCCAAGTTACTTAAAGAATTTGCAAATGTGATCCCAAAACATAGTCAGTAAGTTTTGCAGGGCAGAGAAAAGAAGTGGTTTCATTGAAACACTATATGCTTGCAAAAAGTTGATTCAAAAAAATGAGATCCCCATAAAGATTATAGAAAGAAATATTAAAATGGGTGGTTTCAAAGTATTTCAAAGGAACCAGGATTATCATCAGATGATCATCATCATGGATTCACTTAGAGTCAGTCATACCAGACTAACTCATTTCCTTTTCCCTAAGATTACTGGACAAAACTATCCAGAGAATACTACCAATACGTACAGACTATCAGCTCATTAGTGGAAAGAGTGTTGGATTTTCATGCAAAGGACTTGAGTTAGATCTCAGCTCTGCCACAGTGTCACATTGAGCACTTCCTATTTTGGCTCTGAGCCCCTCATCTATAAAACTGAAAGCCTGGATTAGACAACTTTTTAGTTTTCTTTCAGCTCCCAATCTATGATCCTAAGAACAAGGAACCATTGTGTCCAAGAAGAAGAATAGAATAATCACTAATTATCTTCCCTGCTTACATCCTAAAAGAATGGCTAAGGCATTCTCTTGACACTGGTCGTCAGTATAGTAGATGAGGCTAACATTATCCTCTGGGTATGTGAACTACAAAATGCAGAGAAGGATGTGGAGACAGAGTCAGTATTAGGGTCTGCAATTAATGGGCTGAGTCAGAAAGAGAATCACTAGAGAGTGACTCTACTGTATGGAAGATAAAAGTTTGTTAATTAGTCCATGTGTTTGTTTAAAGGTGTGTCAGGGTGTGTCTGATGGGTGGGTCTGGTGCACACTCCTGACTAGGCTTGGATGTGTTCTAGTATAGAGCCCTAGGAGCACGTGGGTGTGTGGATCCACAGAGGGATGGGTTTCCATTGAGGAGAGATGATGTCTGAGGGAGCATGAAGAAAGCGAAGATTATTACACCCTCATTTGGGAGGCTAGCTGGCAAAATAGTACCCACGGAACAATTCCAATATCAAAAGATAGCTATGAGAGGAGCCTTTCAGATGCTATATCTGAATGACCGATTTCTTTATCTTCCAGTAATTATTCCCACTTAAAAGACAGAGACAGAGAGGGGAAAAGAAAGAGTGAAAGAAAAGGATAGAGACAGAGAGAGAGAGAAAAAGAGAAGAGAGAGAGAGAGAGAGAGAGAGAGAGAGAGAGAGAGAGAGAGAGAGAGAGAGTGAGGAAGAGAGAGATAAGGATGAAGAGAGAGGACAAAACACAGGGGGAAAGAGACTGAGAAGAGATAAACAGAGACAGAGACTCATGCTTTTGTGACATTACATTACTGGATATTGGAGGAAAATTCTTACATTAAAAAAGGGATCTGGAATAAATGATTTAATGTTCTGAAATTCTCTAATTCTGATAATATTTCAATTGAAAAAAGCCACTAGTCCACTGACATGGGTGCCCCCTTTTCTGGTTCCAACTATGTGCCTTCTCATTCTGCACAATTCTTGCCCATACCTTTCTATAAATACTCCCTAACCTACCCAACATACTAGAGGCCTTTCTTGGGACCTTTTAATATTCTTTGTGCATCCCTAGGTTATCTCATCACTCTGTGTAACCAGCCCACCTCCTTTTTCAATCAACCAATAAGCATTTAGCACCATTAAGCATATGCCAGGCACCATGCTGAGAATCAGACAGTGTACAAAGACAAAAACAAGTGAATTCCTACTCTGAAGGAGTTTAAATTTCATTAGGAGAAATAACATTTACACAGATGAATAGTTACAAATCTCTGTGTATATATGTACGCATACATAATAAATGTATGCTTCTGTGTGTATATATTTACATACATGTTTGTATTGTGTTTATATTTGCATACTATAATACAAGGTATTTTTGCTAGAAAGGCACTAGCAGCTAGAGACAATCAGGAAAGACCTCATGCTCTCAATTGGGGAGCTCTTTAACTGAGCCCTATAGGAGGCCTGAAATTCTATGAGGTGATAGAAATGGGGTGAATTGCTTTTCAGACATGGAGAAAGGGGATGTGTCATGTGTGAGGAGCAACAAGGCTGGACTATAGAATTCAAAGGGGAGTAATGTCTAATAAGCCTAAGATGGTAAGCTAGAGAGCTTTAGCTGCTGTACTGGTCCTAGAGGTAGTGGAAGGCACAGAGCATCAGATAATTATATCTTTGATAATATCTTTTATGTCATTATACAATCTTTGTTGATAACCCATGGCAGTCAACTTTAACCTATAGTATTACATGCTTTTTTATTAATTGTTAAACACATGGGGAATTAACCTGAAACATTCCTTCATGCCTAGTTTTACATCTGTGAAGTTTCTTATTTGCTTCTATATCTTGTGATATATTTGGCAAAACAGTACCCAAAATGATATCAATAATAAGATAAATTCCAGTTTACATTGTTCTCAGTAATGTTAACTATTTTTTAAAAATTTTATCTCTAGCAATAGAAGAATATAATTATTCTAAGATTATAGGAAAGGAAAATAATAATTGTTGGAGAGGATGTAGGAAAACTGGGACCCTAATGCATTGTTGGTGGAGTTGTAAAATGATCCAACCATTCTGGAGAGCAATCTGGAACTATGCCCAAAGGGCTATCAAACTGTGCAAACCCAGCAGTGCCATTATTGGGTCTGTATCCAAAGAAAATCATAAAGGCGGGGAAAAGACCCACATGTGAAAAATGTTTGTAGCAGCTCATTTTGTGGTAGCAAAGAAGTGGAAAAGGCGTGGGTGCCCATCAATTGGGGAATGGATGAACAAGCTGTGGTACGTGAAGGTAATGGAATATTATTGTTTCTATAAAAAATGATGAAAAAGCTGATTATAGAAAGACCTGGGAAGATTTACATAAACTGATGCTGAGTGAAAAAAGCAGAACCAGGAATACACTGTACACAGTAACAGCAAAAATGTGTGATCATCAACTAGGAAAAACTTGATTCTTCTCAGTTGTTCAGTGATCCAAAGCAATTCCACTAGACTTTGGTCTGAAAATGCCATCTGCACCCAGAAAAAGAACTAAGGAGACTGAATGTAAATTAACAATGCTATGTGTACTTTTTTTCTGTTTTTTATCTTTTCCATGGTTTTTCCCATTTGTTCTGATTTTTCTCTCTCGAGATAATACATAAAATAATGTGTATCAAAAAATAAACTTAAAAAAGGAGAATATAATCACCTAGACTGTTTATACATAATTTGTGATTTTAGAAAAAGACAGATGACAGCCTTAACTAAAGTCTTCTGTCATTCTTCAGAGAAAGATTAGCATGTGGCCCTAACAAGGAATTCTAGTGCCTGTAATGGATTCCATTGAGTGAGGATCTAGAGCAAAGAACAATTTACCTTGGTGTGGTGATTGAGAAAAGCTCATCCTCTAGAAAGCCCATCTTTGGCCCCATCAGATTACCCTGACACCTCAACCCCTAGGAGGAATTGGGTCATGAAAAGGGTGCAGATTTAAGACCAGTCTACCAGAAGTTTACTGATTAGGGTCAGACGGAGAGGAAATACACCTGAATAGAAATCAATTCCTTGGGAGGAGAAGGAGATGCTAGTGTTCTTCTGACTGCCTTAATTACAATTCTATCAATATAGTTATTTAGCATTTTCTTATATTATAGTACAACTTGACTCAGGTACTTATCACAGTGCCTGGCACATAGGCAATTAATAAATATTGATTGATTGATCAATGGCCTTCATGAAGGGGTTACTGTATTATATCCAGACACTCTATCACCCACTCACCCAGAGATGAGACTAGGGTTATCCTATCCTAATCCTCGGCCAGTTGTGTGCTTAAGTGGGTTCTGAAAATGTTGATTGATGCCTTTCCAGTTTGGAATGTTGCTTAGAAAATGTGGGAAAATGAGGGAAAAAATCAGTCTGGAAACTTTTGTATATCTGGGGTAAAAAAAATTTTACATTGATTCAGTTTAACAAATACTTACCTGAGCTCCTACTCTTTAGTTCCTAGTTCTGTCCATTAGTATTCTATTCATTAAATCATATAAATGTGGCTTAGCTTTCAATTTTTTAAAATCACACCCAATTTTTGTCTATCTCTATGATTTCATCACTGTGGGAAACTCTCAACATAGAATCTTTCTCCACAAGAACAGATCAGCAACTAATTGACTCTATTTGCCAATAAAGTCAATATTCCATTACTTCTTTAATTGAGTTCTGGCCCAGGTCAAAACGATCTTGTGTAATCCAGGGCAAACAGGGAGTTAGATTCTAAGACTAGAATCCACCAACATAATTGACAAGAGCCAAGATTTTTTAACCATCAGAAGTCATAAGATAAAAGCATCATCTAATCCAAATCCCTTCATTTTAATATTTAAAAGAATTGTGTCAAGTCTCCTAAAATTTTGTGTCAAAAAGAAGCAGAAATATACCTAAGGATTCCTGCAGGCCTCACACATAGAAACTTGGAAAACCACATGTTGACATTATTTATATTTTGTCGTATTTTTATTTATTTTGTTAAGTATTCCTCAAAATCTTACATTCTGATCTGGTTCTGGCTGCACTCAGGAGTATTGCAGGTTATGCACATATATGGCTTAAAGAAACTGAAATCCAGGTAGAAGTAAATCTAGATAGGAGATACTAGATAAATAATAAACCTTTGTCTTCACACTGAAGCTAGGAACAAACTTAGGAAATATATAAATATATATCAATATATAAATATAAAGATGACATGGAATTGACAAGACAGTTTATAGTTTCTAAAATACTTCTCAGAAGTTACTTAATTAATTGTTTACAATAATACTATAAGGTATATGTAAGGAAATTCTCCTCGTCCAATAGGTGGGGTGAGGAAACCATCACTCATTGAGTGTCATATTCAGAGCTCCATAGCTGCTAAGTCGTAAATCCAAAACTCAGGCAAGATCAATATGCATATGAATCCACTGATTGTTCCCACTTCTTATCATAGTCTATTTAAAAAAAAAAAACTATTTTCAATCCCTGGCTAAAGGATTCAATCCACATTAAGTCACTTCCATCAGAGCTCAATGGAAGTTGAACAGATCTGAGAGAGAGCTATAAATGATTATGAAGAGAAATTGGGAATGAGAGCTAGCCTGGATAGATGATGTCAAAAGGATGCCATCAAACAGAGTTCCTCTACATCACAACGTGAGATCAAGTAGAACAATGGCTCTCAAACTTTTGTTCCCACTTTCTTTATATTATTAAAATTATAGAAGATCTGTCCAGAGTTTTTATTTATATTGGTTATATTTATAGATATTATAGAAATACTAACTATTTTTGAATTTATAGGCCCTTTAAACAAGGACCCCAGGATTCTCTGGACTTCACTTAGAAAACCACTAAAACAGATCATGGGGTTAACTATGGCAATTGCCATAAAATGATCTCAATGCTCTGTGTTTAATCTTAGTATACATAAATATATGGGAATGGGAAGTAGATCTCTGATTCCACTGCCATGGGGAACTCTGTCAATGTAGCTGGGCATCTTTTCTGTAACTTATAATTTTATAATTTTATAAATTTATAAATAATTTATAAATTTCCTGATTTCCACCATCTGAGTGATTAAATGAATATTCCGGGGTCACATAACCAATGTGTGCCAGATTCAAGGCTTTGCTTGAACTCAGGACTTCCTAGTTTCAAGGTTGGTTCTCTATATACCATACTGCCTGGTATTTGCATACATTTA